>NC_057814.1:146719911-146735868 GCF_018294505.1 Triticum aestivum
TATTAAGGTTTATTTATTTTATTTACTATAAAAAAATGAACATAGAAGCGCCTATAGAGAAAATTCAACCTAAATTCATAATAAATTTCTATGAAATTCAAAGAAATTTACTCTGAATTTAGGTCAAATTCCCTGTATAAGGGCATCTATTTTCACTTTGAGAGGAGCTCAACAAGGCAGAGAGGGACGGGCTTATAAACCGGTGTGAGCACCCTTCGGTTGGCGAGGTGGGACTAAACTCTGACCGCTACTAGGACCAACCCTTTAGTCCCGATTTGTGGTATGAACCGGGACTAAAGGGTGAGCCTCTGGTCCCGGTTCAATCCACCAACCGGGACCAATGGTGGTGGGCCAGGAGCGAGGCCCATTGGTCCCGGTTTGTCCCACCAACCGGGACCAAAGGGGCCGGACGAACCGGGACCAATGCCCCCACGAGGCCCGGCAGGCCCCTGGCCGCACGAACCGGGACCAATGCTCACATTAGTCCCGGTTCGTGACTGAACCGGGACTAATGTGAATATTGCCCTGTGACCAAAGCCCAGTTTTCTACTAGTGTGTGTAAGCTAAGCAGATGCAGTTTACACTAATTAGGAGCAATACGAGCTAGACACCATATGCAACATGCAACCAGATATCACACTGCCAAGTTAGAGCAAGCACCTTGGATGGTGGAGTAGGGGAGCGGAGACTTGGACCTTGTAATGCACTATCAGTACAAGGAGAATCGGTACAAATGCTCCATTTACGTTGCTGCACAGGACGACCATCATCGCCTTCCTTACTCATTTCCTTCCTCTTTCTTGATTTTGCCTTGTCAAGTCAAACCCATAAGAAAAAGGAATAAAATTTGCTCTTCAGAACTCATTGATGCATGATACTGACGAACACTACTTTCATGTAAGGCAGCCGCATGATAGGAGGATGGAATATGTATGAAAAACAGGACGGCGTGACATATTGACATGTATAATGTATAAAGTGTAAACTAAGCACAAGGTGCTTGAACTTGTTAGAATCGATGCAAGCTAGAAACCATATAAAGACGAAACCAATATCACTCTGCCAAATTAAAAGGGTGCCCTAACAAATGTATTTGACCAAATTAGAAGCAATACATGGCAACAGGCTAGAAATAATATGCAATATGCAACGAATAAAGGTGACTTATCGTAAGTGATTGATGCAGGATACAGAAGAGAGGTAGTTTCATGTAAGAACAAGGTTAACACATAGATGTAGTGTGTACCAAAAATAGGAAGGCATGTCATATTCACAGGTATAGTGTAAACTAAGCATATGCAATTTACCCTAATTAGAAGCATTACAAGCTAGACACCGTATGCAACATGCAACCACATATCACACTGCGAAGTTAGAGCAAGCACCTGTGATGGTGGTGTAGGGGAAGTGTGGTCTTCAGGTACAGAGCTACGTTCAATATCTTCATTTAGGCTTGCTGTTTCTTGAGAATCATGTGGAGAGGATGAAATTGCATTCTTTATAAGAGTATTGCGTCTCATATTAACCCACGCGCGTGACTGTCTCATCATAAGCGATAGACGCAGGATACACAAGAACAGTAGTTTGATGTAAGAACATGGTGTGATAGGCAGATGTAGTATGTACCAAAAACTGGAAGGCGTGTCATATTCACATGTATAATGTGTAAGCTACGTAGATGCAATTTAACAAATTAGGAGCATTGATGGGGATACACAAGAAAAGTAGTTTGATGTAAGAACATGGTTAATAGAAAGACGTAGTATGTACCAAAAACAGGAAGGCATGTCATATTCACAGGTATAATGTGTTAACTAAGCAGATGCAATTTACCCTAATTAGAAGCATTACAAGGTAGACACCATATGCAACATGCAACCACATATCACACTGCCAAGTAAGAGCAAGCACCTGCGATGGTGGTGTGGGGGAATTGCGGTGATTAACTAGAGAGCTATGTTGACTATCTTCATTTAGCCTTGCTGTTTCTTGAGAATCATGTGGGGAGGATGACACTGCACTCTTTAAACGAGTAGGGCGTCTCACAGTAACCCACTCGGGTGACTGTCTCATCATAAGTGATTGACGAGGGATACAAAAGAGCATTAGTTTGATGTACGAACATGGTTAATAGACATATGTAGTATGTATCAAAAACAGGAAGGCATGTCATTATCAAAGGTATAATGTGTAAAGTAAGCAGATGCAATTTAACCAAATTGGAAGCAACACAAGCTAGACACCATATGCAACATGCAACCACATTTGACAGCGCGAAGTTAAAGCAAGCACCTGGGATGGTTGTGTGTGGCAATTGAGATCATCAACTGCAGAGCTACGTTTACTGTCTCCAACTGCTGACACTGCACCCATTAGAGCGCTGAAACGCTTAGTGCTTATCTTCGAATTACACTTGTTGGGTGGTTGGTGCGACATATGCCAACGGGTGGCTTATCATTGTGGGTGCCAATAAGACGTCGCCGGTGCCTGGAAACGGGATGAGGCGAAGACATGCACGCCGGCGGATCTTACCCAGGTTCGGGGCTCTCCGAGGAGATAACACCCCTAGTCCTGCTCTGCGGGGTCTCCGCATGATCACTAGATCAGTAAAAGTAGCTACATTCGCTCCTAGAGCTGTTGGGTTCAAGGGAGAAGAAGAACAAGGCTAGCTCTCGCTTCTCTCTCTCTATGGTGTGTGTGCTATGCTCAGAAGCCAACCCTTTGCATGGGTGCTCCGGGGGGTTTATATAGGCCTACCCCCCGGGGGTACAATCATAATCCGGCTGGGCTCTGGTCCCAGCCGTCAGTGTCTACGCTCGCCGGCTTCTCCGCCGGTTGTTGGGGCCCGCCTACTAGTGGGTCCCGCCGGCTACCGGCCTCTTGGTCGACAGGCCGGCCCCACCGCCTAGGATCTTGTCGGCGGCTGCTTACTGTAGCCTCGCCCCTGATGACGAGGGCGTTGTTGAGGTAATCATGGCTACAGTGGGCCGCCTCGAGGGTCCTCACTATAGCCTTACCTCGTCTTGTCTCCTTAATGGGGCGCATGCTTCGAGGGAGGGGGTAGCCGGCTTCTGGGGGCCGGCTATGCCCTTGGCCGACTGGGGGAGGCCGGGCCGCCTCCGCGCTTTTCTCTGGCCGAGGGGACCCGCCGCCCGGGGGCCGTACAGGAGTCTGTCGTGGATGACGTCGAGGCTAGCATGGCTACAGTGCCGAGCCGAACGGGAGACGGCCATCCCGTATGACCTCCTGTGGCCATGCCTGCCTCAGGCTTCGGGGGTAGTGGGCCGCACTGTGGCCACACCCCGTCTTGTCACCGTTATGTGGGTGTAGCTTTGGTGGTTGTGGTCTCGGCCGGCTTCTTGGAGTCGGCGCTCTTGGAGGCCGGCTTCCTGGAGTCGGCCACCCCGCGGATATCCTGGGGGGGAGGTTGCTGAGGCTGGGCCGCCTCCCGTGAGTCGGCTTCGGGGGTAGCCGGCCAGGGGAGGTGGTCCAATGCTTGGAGTGCTTGGAGGCCCAAGGGCCTGATAATTTTTCAGAAGAACCAGGGGCAGTCGGTTAGGCTACCCGTGGCCATTTACTCCGACAGTAGTCCCCGAAGCTGATTGGGCTTCGAGGTTGGGTAGGAGTTGAGAAGCTCGATCAGCTTCCTATCTTGACAAGCCGGCAGCTGGGTGCCAGCTTTGGTTAGGCATGCCGTCTTGGTCGAAAACCCCGGAGTCGGAGGGCGGGAGCTCGCCAGTGCGTGCACCGGGCCGCGGGCCGGCCACTTGCCGTCTGCGAACCACGTGGCCCCTCTTGGCCGAAAAGCCTGCCAGCCCACGCGCGCGACGGGACGTCACCGTAGGGCGGGGGCCCGCCACGTCCACGCCCGGGCCCAGGGGCGGATTCTCTGCATCCCGAAACCGCCCGCACGTCTCCTTGCGGCAGTTTCGGCTCGCCTTTAGGGCGTAATAATCGCGAGGCGTGGGGGGAATTGGTGCAGTTAATCCCATGTCCCCCCCCACGTCCGGCCTCCCCGGCCTTGCCTCGCGAAGCTATAAGTAGGGGGAGATGGAGGGCGGCAGGCTCTCGCACGCTCCTCCTCCTTCCACCATCTTCCTTCGCTTGCCGTTTCTTGCAACAGCGCCTCACCGCCGCGCTCTTCCTCCACATGTTCCTCCGCCGCCGCGCTCGTTTTCGCCATGCCTCCCGCCACGGAGCAGTATGGCGGGGATTGGGACGGCTCCAACGTCCACGAGGATCACGTCGAGTTCCTCCGCAATACGCGGCGGCTGCCCGGCGCGAACAAGGTGGAGGTCCGTCTTGCGCCGGCGAAGGAAATTACGCCGGAGCCGCGGGAGGGCGAGCGGGTGGTCTTCCGCTCGCATTTCTTGCGCGGCATCGGCCTGCCGGTGAGCGCCTTCTTCCGCTCCTGGCTCGATTTCTACCAGCTCCAGCCGCACCACCTCACCCCAAACGCGGTGGTGCTGCTGTCAGCCTTCGTCACCCTGTGCGAAGGCTACCTCGGCGTCCTCCCTACCCTTGAGCTCTAGGGGAGTTCTTCCAGCCCAAGCTGGGCACACGCATGCAGGGCATGCCGGCTCAGACTGGCGCCTTCATCGTGTCGCGGAGGTCGGTCGCCGACAACCCCTTCCCCGTCATCACGCTGATCCAATCGGTGAAGAAGTGGCAAAAGTCGTACTTCTACGTGCGGAACATCACCCCTCGGGGCGACTACATCAACCTGCCGGCTTACGTAGCCGGCCCACCGGCGGGTAGGCGGCCCCAGTGGTCCTTCCGGGCCGTGACTCTGACGCCGGCTGGGTCCGCAGCCGTCGCCCGAGTGCGAGTGATGACCCAGTCGGAGGGCCTGACGGGGCCCGACCTTCTGGCCGCCTTCGTCACGCGCCGGGTTCTTCCGCTCCAGAGCCGTCCTCATCTGATCTGTCAGATGAGCGGCCAGCTCGATCCGAGCCGGATGTGCACCAAGGACATGCCGCACGAGGAGGTCGCCTTTATGGTGAACTACCTCGCGAACTGCAAACTCTTCGTAGAGTGGCAGTTCGGCAAGGAGCCATATAGCCGAGCCAATCCACCGCCCACGATATGCTCTCCTTGTTTCTTCTTTTTCTCTTAACTTTGTTGCCGAGTTCCTCTTGGCCGACTCTAACTTAGTCGGCTTGTTTTTCGACAGAGCTCTCTTCTTCGGCCGGCCGGCGGGTCAGACACGGAGCGTCGATTCGTCCCCGACCGGACGGAACACGATCTGGAGGACCCTGACTTGGGGGCGGCCGCTATGGATGACAACATCGTGCCGGGTGGTGGCCAAGCCGGCGGCGAAGCAGGCGGCTCCGGGCACGGAATCACCTTCGACGACTGGCCGGACGGCGATGAGGTTGAAGTCGCACCGCGCCGCCGGCCAGCATCTGGATGCGGCGGGGGTTCCTCCACTGCACCGCCTGCTCGGGGCGGAGGGCAGAAGCGTCGCACCGCCCAGGGTTTGTTCGGTAGTCGGACGAAGAAACCCAGGGGCGGGGCGGCAGCAACTAGGCGGGAGGAGGCGGCTCGCTTCCGCAAGACGGTGAAGCAACCGCAGACCGTGTCGGCGTAAGTTCGATTTTTTTTGTATACTCTTTTTCTTTCTTTTCTCTGGTGGTTCCTGATCCCTTGTCTTTTTCACCAAACGATCAGAGCTCCGTTGTCGCTTGAGCGGGCGGCTGCCGCCTCCGTCGTTGAGTCGCTGAGGGGGTCTGGGAGCACCACTCGCCGCGTGGACCCCCGTGCCGACCTTCAGGAAGCGACAGAACGGAACGCGCGGGAGGCGCGAGAGGCGGAGGCACGGAAGGCGGCTGCCGCCCAGGCGGCGCGGGAGGAAGAGGCGGCGAAGGCGCTCGCCGACGCCGCAGCCAAGGCCCAAGCGGAGGCTGCAGCCGCGGCGACGGCGGAGGAGGTCTTGATGGTCACCCCGCTGCGTGTCGTAGCGCCTGGGGACATGGAGCCCTCGCCAGAAGGGGCCAGCGGCAACCAGCCAGGACTGGAGAGGGACGACGACGTCGTCGTCCTGGAGAGGGCGCCGGTGCCGACCCCGCCAACTGGGGCGGCTCAAGGCGGCCGGCCTGATCTGCCGCCTACGCAGTCGGCGGGGGGCGAGCTGGCCGCGAGAACTAAGATGGCGGTCCGGATCCCGCCGAGCCGTCGTGCGGGGAAGGCTGCGTCGGAGCCACAGAAGGCCGCGTCGGAGCCGCAGCCGGCCGCGGGCTCCAGCTCATCGGCCCGGGATGTGGAGGTGACCAGCGCTACCTCGGGGTGGACGCCAGGCGGAGGGACAGCCGTGATGAATGTGGCCGCGCAGGACGTCCGGACCCGGCTTCAGGCCCAGGCTACGGCGTTGAGGCAGTTCACCGACGAGTTCCTTGCGACGCGGGCGGCCATCCGGGTTAGTCTTCCCATCTTGCTTCTTCTTGATCTTGATTTCTTCTTGATCTTGATTTCTTCCGTGGGGGCACGTCAGCGCACCCACTGGGTGTAGTCCCCGAGTTCCGAGTCGGCTGCTGAGCAGGCGGCTTGGAACTTTTTAGTGGATTTGTCTTTGCTATTCTGGTTCTTACTTCGATCTTCTGTCTATCTTGCAGGACTACACAATCTTCGTGCAGCCGCCTTCAACTCCCAGGCTCGGGAGCTGACCCAGAAGACCGCCGACCTTACTGAGAGCTGAGGTACGTGCTTTGTTCTTTATCTCATGTGGGGGCGCGTCAGCGCACCCACTGGGTGTAGTCCCCGAGAATCGGGCTGACTTCTGAGCAGTCGGGTCGGATCTTCCTTGATGACTTCCTCTTACTGTTCTTTCTTTTTTTGCCGTCTCTGCAGCGTCCAACGCCGGTCTAAGGGCACAGCTAGGGGAGTCTCAGACTGCCCTTCGTGCCAAGGATGCCGAGCTCGCCGCCTTGGTGCAGGAATGCGACCGCCTGGCCAAGAAGTTGGCCGACCAGGAGGAAGGCCACAAGGCGGCTCTGAAGGCGGTGCAGGACCGCGAAGCCGCCCTCCAGGCCGAGTACGAGACGGAGGCGGCTGGCTGGGCTAAGGCCAGGCAAACTCTCATCTCTGGCTATGGTCAGATCGAAGATCTAGTTGACGGTAAGCCGCCGACCTCTTCGTCCTTTCTTTCCATCTGCCACTTTTTGCTCTTTTCTGACTTGGTGCTCTTTTCTTCTTTTCTTCTTCTTTCTTGCGCAGAATATTTCCCTAGCTATTCTACCGCCGCCAACCAGACCATCGAGGCCCGCCGCCAGGCGCGGAGGCAGGCTGGCTTCGAGATTTCGCCAACCGCCGGCCGTTCGCTGGAGGAGCAGCTCTTGGCGATCCAGGCCCGCATCCAGCCAGCTCACCGACTACTCCGCCGGCTTCAGCGTGCCGGGGCGCAAGTCTTGGCCGCCCTCTGGCCCGGTCAAGTGGTTCCTCGCACCCCCAGTCAGACTGCCGACTGGCTGGAGGTGGCAGTCGGCCGCTTCAAAGCCTGGAAGGCCTCGGCGGCTCACTCCGGCGCCAGGCGGGCGCTGGAGTTCGTCAAGGCCTGGTATCCCGGCCTGAGCCTGGATCAGCTGGCTACCTGGCGGCAGCAAGCCGACACGGAGCTGGAGCCGGCGCGGCCGGCTATCATCCGACGGGCTTCGGCGATCGCCGACTACACCGACACCAGCGTCTTCACCCCCGAGGTAGACGACAACGGTGTCGCCCAGCCAGAGGAGTGGTTCGGGCTGAACCCGGCAGATGGTGAAGACTCGGCGGAGGAGATCGACTCCAGCGACGAGGGTGAAGAGGAGGAGGAGGAGGGTGAAGACGCCGAGCCGGCTGGTGGAGCAGCCGACCAGCCTCATCCTGACCGCGCCTCCAGCACCACGTCGCGCGCGAGTGCGTCGCCTGCCGCTGGTGGTGACCAAGCCGAGACCCGCTAGGCGGACACTCCTTCAGCTGGCGAGGCCGCCTTCACCGACCAGCTCGGCCTCCGCACCGCGCCTTAGTCTAGTCTGCCGTCTTTTGTTTTTCTGTCCTGTTACTTTTGGAACAATACTCTGTTAAGTCTGCACAATTCCACCCACTGGGGGTGTATTCGAACCATGTTGAATGCCGGCCTGTTGGGGGATTTATATGTATATATAACTTATGCATGCATTTGGCTTTTCCTCGTACTTTGCTTTTTATCCTTCTGCTGTTTCCTTTGCCGCCCTCCCTTGGTTGCCGCCTCCCCAGTCAGACAGTTGCTCTGCAATCTGTAGCTGGAGGAGTGCTTGGCCGATTGGGAGGGCAAGTACTTTAGCTTTGCTGGACTAAAGCTAAGTGTTTAGGAAGCCGGCCAGCCGGCTGTTCTGACAGCCGGCAGGCATGGTTGGAGGCCGTCTTTTTGCTATATAAGTTCGTTAGTCCTTAGCCGTTTTTCGTGTGGGCATCCCTTCTGCCTTGGCTCTTGCTAGTCGGACAGTCGATTCTTCGAGCTGCGACTTTCAACAAGAGAGGACTCGGGAGCCGGCACACTACTTTTCTGACTTCAGGTAGAACTTTTAATATAGCTCAAGGCGGCCAGTCCCCGGGCCGACTAGTCAAACCCGGTGCCGGACAAGAAATCAAATGTAACAATACATTCATGGATATGACACTTGTCATTCATAGATAAACAAATGCAGTCCCCGAGTATTGTTCGGGGGGCCTGTTGGTTTGTACTTAATACAAAAGGGTAGCATGATACGTACTGCTTTCAATTGTAAAATCGTCTCAGGAGGTTCGCGTTCCATGGTCGCTTCGACTCCTTGCCGGAGTCGTCTCTCTTGCGTGCTCTTGGTTTTTGCGCGTCGATCAGGTAGTAGGAGTCGTTACCTAGTGCCTTCCTGATGACGAAGGGGCCTTCCCAAGGGGCCGAGAGCTTGTGCTGGCCGGCTGTTCGCTGGATCAGCCGGAGCACAAGGTCGCCCTCTTGGAAGGATCTTGGCTTGACCTTGCGGTTGTAGTAGCGGCGCAGCCCTTGCTGGTAGATGGCGGACCGGCTGAGTGCTAACAGCCGGCCTTCTTCCAGTAGGTCGACGCCGTCTTCTCTTGCTTCCTTGGCCTCCTCCTCCGTGTACATGGTGATCCGAGGTGAGTCGAACTCGATGTCTATTGGGATGACAGCCTCGGCACCGTACACGAGGAAAAATGGAGTGAAGCCGGTTGACTTGTTGGGTGTAGTGCGCAGGCTCCAGAGGACAGCCGGCAGCTCATCGAGCCAGCAGCCGGCCGATCGCTCCAGTGGTACAACCAGTCGGGGCTTGATGCCGGAGAGGATGAGTCCATTTGCTCGCTCGACCTGGCCGTTTGACTGCGGGTGGGCAACGGACGCTATGTCCAGTCGGATGCCCTGCGTCGCGCAGAAACGTGCCAGTGCTCCTTTGGCGAAGTTCGTGCCGTTGTCGGTGATGATGCTGTGTGGCACGCCGTACCGAGTAGTGATGTCAGTGATGAATGTCACGGCAGTCGGCCCGTTCAGCTTCTTAATCGGCTTTGCTTCGATCCACTTTGTGAACTTGTCCACAACGACCAGTAGATGTGTCAAGCCGCCGCGGACTGTCTTGAAAGGGCCCACCATGTCCAGTCCCCAGACGGCAAAAGGCCAGGTGAGGGGAATGGTCTTGAGTGCAGAAGCCGGCAGGTGTTGCTTGGAACTAAAAACTTGGCATCCTCTGCAGCTCTTGAATATTTCTTTAGCATCCTCCAAGGCAGTCGGCCAGAAGAAACCATGGCGGAAAGCCTTGGCCACAAGTGATCTTGAGGCTGCGTGGTGGCCGCATTCGCCTTGGTGGATGTCCTTGAGAATTGCCACTCCTTTTTCTGGCTCGACACAACGCTAGAAGACTCCAGTGACGCTGCGCTTCACAAGCTCTCTGTTGATTATTGCGTATGCTGCGGCTCGTCGTTGCACTAGTCTTGCTGAGATCTCATCAGCCGGCAGCTCTCTGCTGACTAGGAACTTGAGGATGGGCTGGGCCCATGACGGAGCTGTGACTTCTTCTTCTGTTAATGTAGCCCCCATGACTCGGGTGGGTGGGTTGGGTGGCGTGGAATTGGAGTCGGCCACCGCTTCTTGTGTCGTTGCAGTCCCCGGGCCGACTGCTGCAGTCCCCGGGCCGGGTTCTGAAGTCTCCGGGCCGGGTGCGACTACGGCAGTCCCCGGGCCAGTTGTCGAAGTCCCCGTGCCGCCTGCGGGTTTTCTCCAGTCGGATCCGGCTGCATCTGGCGCAGGCGGTACGAAGATAGAATCCGACTCTGGAGACGGCTTGATGGACGGCTTGAGGAGGCGCTGGAGGGAGACGCCAGTCGGTATGGCTTGTCGGGTGGAGCCGATTCGTTCTAGGGCATCTGCTTGGTCGTTGTCAGCCCTTGGCACGTGAAAGAACTCGCACCCTTAAAAGTATGTGCTGATCTGCTGGACGAGGAATCGATAGCTCGCCATGTTTGCGTCCTTGGCGTCCCAGTCGCCAGACGACTGCTGGACCACCAAGTCTGAGTCGCCGTAACACAAGATCCGGCGTATGCCGAGCTCTTTGGCTAGCCGGAGCCCATGTACGAGCGCCTCGTACTCGGCCACGTTGTTGGAGGCGGCGATGTGGATCTGCAGCGTGTACTTGAGCTTGTCGCCTTTGGGAGAGGTGAGGACGATGCCGGCTCCCAAGCCGGTGCGCATCTTGGACCCGTCAAAGTGCATCCGCCAATGGGTAGAGTCGGGAGCCGGCGGTAGGTACCGGGTCTCGGCCCAGTCGACGAGGAAGTCGGCCAATGCTTGGGACTTGATGGCGGTGCGGGGTTGGTAGAAGATCGTGTAGGGCGCCAGTGCAATGGCCCATTTAGCCACCCGGCCAGATGCATCCCGACTGCCTATGATCTCGGCGAGCGGGGCGGTGCACACGACCGTGATGGGGTGCTCTTGGAAGTAGGGCTTCAGTTTCTTGGCAGTGAAGTACACCCCATAGCACATCTTCTGGTAGTGCGGGTAGTTTTGCTTTGAGCTGGATAGCACTTCGCTGAGATAGTACACCGGCCTCTAGACTAGCTGGGCTCGGCCTTCTTCCAGGCGCTGGACCACAACAACAGTACTGACGACTCGGCTAGTCGCGGCGATGTAGAGGAGCATGGGCTCCTTCTCAGTCGGCGCCGCCAGGACAGGCGGAGTGGTCAGCATTTTCTTCAACTCATGGAAGGCTTGGTCGGCTAGGTCGTTCCACTCGAAGTGAGTGGACTTCTTCATGAGTCGGTACAGGGGGAGAGCCTTCTCTCCTAGTCGGCTGATAAAACGATTCAGGGAGGCTAAGCAGCCAGTGAACTTCTGCACATCTCGCAGTTTGGTGGGAATCTCCATCCTCTCGATGGCCTTGATCTTGACAGGGTTGCATTCGATGCCGCGTTCGGAGACCAGGAAGCCTAGCAACTGGCCGGCTGGCACTCCGAACACGCACTTCTCGGGGTTGAGCTTGATTTGGAATCAGCGCAAGTTGGCAAATGTTTCTTTCAGGTCTTCCAGCAAGGTACCGCGCTTCTGTGTCTTCACCACAATGTCGTCTACATAGACGTGGGCATTTCTGCCGAGTTGTTTCAAGAGGCATTTCTGCATGCAACGCTGAAAAGTGGCACCGGCATTCCTCAAGCCGAATGTCATAGTCAGGTAGCAGAAAGCTCCAAAGGGTGTGATGAAGGCAGTCTTCAGGCGGTCAGCTGGGTCCAACTTGATCTGATGGTACCCTGAGTACACATCCAAAAAACTTAACAGCTCGCATCCGGCTGTGGAGTCTATCACTTGGTCAATCCGTGGCAGAGCAAACGGATCCTTTGGGCAGGCCTTGTTCAGGCTGGTGTAGTCTATACACATACGCCACTTGTTATTCTTCTTCAGAACCAGAACTGGGTTGGCAAGCCATTCTGGAAAGAACACTTCCATGATAAAGCCAGTGGCAAGGAGCCGGGCTATCTCTTCTCCCACGATTCTTCGCTTCTCTTCTGATAGTCGGCGGAGGGGTTGCTTGACGGGCTTCGCGTCAGCGCGGACATGTAATTTGTGCTCGGCAAAATCCTTCGGGACACCCGGCATGTCCTTTGGGGACCATGCAAAAATGTCTCTATTCTCACGCAGGAAGTCGACGAGCTCGCCTTCCTATTTACTGTCCAAGTTCGCCCCAATGACAGCGAACCTCTCCGGGTTCTCCGGGTCCAGAGGTATCTTCTTCGTCTCTTTGGCAGGCTGGAAGGAGCCCTGTGCATCACAATCTTTGGGGTTGGGGACAGGGCCAGCTGCTTGCCGGCCATGGCCACAACCCGTTCCAGCATCTTCTTCTCTTCTGCCACCACGAGGGACTCGGCCAGCCGGCTGCTGGCCATGGCGCACTCGATGGACTTCTTGTAGTCGCCGGCTACCGTGATGATCCCCTTCGAGCTCGGCATCTTCATCTTTAGGTAGGCGTAGTGGGGCACAGCCATGAACTTGGCCAGAGCAGGTCGGCCAAGCAGATTGCTTCTCGGCGAAAATGATCTTTGTCTCCGAAGAGAACATCCATTTTATTCTTGCCGATTGGGGAGCAAGACAAGCCGGGGACGATACCATGGAAGACGGTGCGGCTTGGCATGAGCTGCTTTGCTTTGATGTTCAGCTTCTCCATGGTATCGCGGTACAGTATGTTGATACTGCTTCCGCCATCTATGAGGACGTGGGAGAATCGGGCAGCTCGCCTCTCCGTCGCGAGGGTGACATCCAAGACCATTGCATAGGAGCCAGGAGAGGGCATCACCTCTGGGTGGTCGGCCTGGCTCCAGCTGATTGGCTTCTCTGACCAGTGCATGAACTCGGGGGTGCTAGAGGCGACTGCATTAACTTCTTGATGCTGTCGGCGTCGACTGCGCTTGTCGTCGGCTTGACTGGTGAAGACGACGTAGGCGGCGTGCTCTTCGGGGAATTCGTCTTGGATGGTGCCGACTACCGGCCGAGCCGCCGGCTGCTGGGGGGCTGGAGGCGGCGGACCGGGAGGCGGAGGCGGCAACATCCCCACGCCCTTGGTGATGCGGGTAAGCCAATGGCATTTCCGGGTTGTGTGGTTGGACGGCTTTGCGCCGCTGTGGAACTTGCAGGGGGCATCAAGAGCCTGTTCGTAGGAGAAAGCCGGCTGCCAAGCCGGCCTGCCACCCTTCTTCTTGGGAGCGGGCCGTTCTTCGGGCTGCTCATCTTCGACGGTGGCCACCTGCCGACTGGTGGAAGTCGGCATGGGGGCCTTGCACTTGTGGTCGTTCTGGTAGGGGCGCCGATTAGGGTCGCCAGCCGGCGTCTTAGGAGCCGGAGCAATCACCTTCCCCGAGGCGTCTACTCGGAGCTCGGTCTTCATTGAGGAGTCGGCCGTGGCGTACTTGTCCGCGATGACTAGCAACTCGTCGAGGGTAGCCGGCTCGTCGCAGAGGAGTCGGTGCTTGCGGAGGGTGCCCTCTCGGCACCCGGCGGTGAAGTACTCGATGGCTTGGACCTCATGCACCCCCTCGCAGGAGTTGCAGAGCTCGGCTCACCGCGTGAGGTAGTCGCGGGTCGACTCGTTGGGCCCTTGGACGCAGAGGCAGAGCTGGCGAGGCTTGGGAGGCCGCTTGTAGGTGCTGGTGAAGTTGCGGACGAAGACTTCTGTGAAGTCCAGCCAACTGTTGATGCTGTAGGGCTTGAGGCTGTTGAGCCATGTGCGCGCCGTGCCTTGCAGCATGAGGGGGACGTACTTCACGGCGACGCGCCGATTGCCGTTGGCTATGCTGACGGCCGTGGAGTAGTCGATGAGCCAATCTTCCGGCTTCACTGAGCCGTTGTACTTGGGTGTGTCTCTGGGGAGCGAGAACCCTTTGGGGAAGGGCTCGTCGCGGATGCGGGGGCCAAAGCATGGCGGGCCGACATCGTCTTCTTCTTCTAACGCCAAGGATCGAGCAAGGCGGTCGATTCGGTGGCGGGCGTCGTTCTCGCCGACTCCTTCTCGGCGGCCGAGTCGGTCGCCAAGAGTCGGGTGCGTGATAGGCGGCGGGGTGAGACGTCGCTCTCTTCGAGGTGGGGGGGAGGCAGATTTCCTTGGTGCTCCACCGCTCGCGGGCGGCCTTCCGCGTCGCGCTCGATGGTGATGCGAGTCCGGCTGCGGCTAGCAGCCAGCTCCTTGTCTTTCTTCTGGCGAGCGCCGCTCGCAGTCGGCGAGCGAGACGTCGCGGCGTGCTCCCGGCGCGGGGGATGACTATCAGCACGGGCGCCGGCTTCGTGCCGTTCTGCAGCCGCGTCGATCAGCTGCTGGATCCGTCTTGTCATGTAGGGGAGCTCATCGGCTCCCAGCCCATTGAGTTCTTCTGCGGCTGCCTGAGCGGCTCGCAGATTCTCGAGCGGGGTGGCGTAGACGGGGCGATCCGCCCCCAGCATGCTGGCGACGGTCGCGCCGCGCTTCTGGACGAAGCCGGCTCGGCTCGGGCCGCTAGGCGGCGGCGTACCGAAGGCGGCGCGGTCGACTTCGCGCTGGTGGGCCTCGGTGAGGCGTCTCATGGAGGCTATCTTCTGGCCTTCCGTAATGAGGGCGAGGCGGCGTGCCTCCAGGGTCTCGGCGTCGGCATCGGCCGGGATGGGGACGGAGAGGTCGTGCATCGCCGCTTGCAGGGCGTCGTGGGCGTTCTCGCCCGAGTTGGCGACGTGGCTAATAACCAGCACTTCGGAGACAGCGCTGCTGCCGCTGTCAGCTCGAGGGAGAGGATCGTTGAAGACCACCACGTCGGAGGGGTAAGTCTCGAGCGATGCCGTGTCGGAGTCGACAAGCATTGGGTCGGTGGAGCCGACCGACTCCACATCTGCGGCAGGCTCGCTGGAGACGTGAAGCTAGTCGAGGAGGCTGACGAGGCGGCTCTCGGGGTAGTCCGTGCGTGCGTCGGATGCAGGCTCGTCGGAGATGCGAGTCTCACTGAGCAGATCGGCGAGGCAGCTCGCTGCGCAGGCGTCGTCGACGCCTTGCAGCGCGTCAAGGCAAACGCCATCAGGCGCAGCAGGCTGGCTGCGCTTGCGGGGGAGGAAGAGGGTTCCCATCCAGAACAGGTCTCCGGACCACGGTGCACCTGGCCCCACGGTGGGCGCCAAATGTCGGGTGGTTGGTGCGACATATGCCAACGGGTGGCTTATCATTGTGGGTGCCAATAAGACGTCGCCGGTGCCTGGAAACGGGATGAGGCGAAGACATGCATGCCGGCGGATCTTACCCAGGTTCGGGGCTCTCCGAGGAGATAACTGTAACACCCCGCATGTAACTTGCCATATTTGTAACTCCGACTCTTGCCATTTCCGGCTATGTGATATGTTTTCCCTCCGTTGTCGGGTTTTGTCTTTCGTTTTGTATTTTGTCATGTCATGCATTTTCATATCATGTCATCATGTGCATTGCATTCGCATACGTGTTCGTCTCATGCATCCGAGCATTTTCCCCGTTGTCCGTTTTTCAATACGGCGCTCCTATCTCCTCCGGTGCACCCCTCTTGTTTTCTTTCGTGTGCGTGTGTCAAACTTTCTCGGAATGGACCGAGGCTTGTCAAGTGGTCTTAATATACCACCCGGAGACTACCGGTCAAGTTTCATTCCATTCGGAGGTCGTTTAGTACTCCAACGGTTAACCGGGCATCCGCAAAGTCCATTTGAGTGTCCAGCAAAAAACGCCTCCAAAATCAGCCCAAAACCCACCAAACTCTCTTCCATGCTCTAGGTCGTTCGATCACGATCGTGTGGGCGAAAACCGCACATCATTTGGAGTCTCCTAGCTCCCTCTACCTATAAAACTCCATCTCCCCCGAAAAACGGAATCACAGACGAAACCCTAACCCTCTCCCTCTGCGCCGCGCCGGACGCGTCCGCTCCGGCCGGACAACGTCCGCTCCGCCGCCCGGCCAATCGCAGCGCGCCGCGTGTCGCCGCCGGATCCTCCTGCC
>NC_057814.1:146736256-146745987 GCF_018294505.1 Triticum aestivum
CTCGCCGCACCCACCGCCGCCGGACTCCTCCGCCCTCCGCCGCACGGAGCTCCGCCGCCAGCGACCCTCCGGCCTCCGGCCCCCCCCTCGCCGGCCGTCGCCCCTCCGGCTCCTCTTCCTCCCGCCGGCGACCGCCATCGTCGAACTCCCTCGGGCCTCGGTCCGATCTGGATCGAGCCAACTGCCGTACGTTGACTTTCCCTCGACCTCGTTTTTTTCTCGTAAGTCTCCAGATTTCATCAGCAAGTGCCTCTGTTCGTATAGCTATATCCCTGTGCATATAGCTCCGATTCGCGCGTGTAATACGTCAAATTGTTCGTCTCGTGATGCTCTTCATTTCGTTCGATTGCACCATGTTCATTAGAGGTCATCTTCATGCCCAGAACTCTGTTGGAAGAGGGCTAGTTGCTGTTATTCTCTGGTTCTTATCAGAACTTGGAGATTTGTCATTTTTGTATCATTTAATCTGTGCATATTTTGAGCATGAGCTATACATGTGTTTTGAATTATGCCATGCCATCTTTCCAGTGGTGTAGTCCATGTATTTTTGTGATCTCTGTGGTGACTAGCACAAGCATGCAAAGTAGGCCCCGTAATATTTCTGATTTCAGGGACTTTGTGATTTTGTCCTTGTCTACTGTAATTTTATGGCCAAGTAAACTTGATGCTACAGAGAGATCCATGCATATTTTGGAGATGTTCGGTAAAGATGTTTTGTAGCTATAGTTGTGATTGATCCATTCCTGCAATTGTTTGCAATTATGGAGTGCCATAGCATGACTCAATGTTGCTCTACTTTTGCTATAAAATATTTCTGGCAGATTCTTAACATGGTATGCATTTTTGCCAAGCTTATTGTAGTTGATCCATCCATGATATGCAATTGTTCTTGCCATGCATTGCTTCATAAACATGCCATCTTGCTGTAGGTATGCTTGGTTTGTCATGCATTGCTCTGTAGTGAGTGCATCAGGCTCACAAAGAGGCCTACATATTATTATTTCTGCCATGCTCTGTTTTCTGCTAAGTCTGAAACCTGATATCGAAACTTGCTATGTTTACCTGCTTGCCATCATATCTTGTGGTCCTTTTTGGCTTATGGTCAGTAAGGGACTTTTGTCATGTGAATTTAGTAGAACACTACCATGCCTTGTTTTGCTATGTTAAGTTCCTATAGCATGTTGATTTCGTGCTCTGAACATTGCTACCTGATGCTGTTTTCTGCCATGTCCAGTTTTTCACTAAGTCTGTGAACCTGTAATCTTTTGCACTTTTGCCATGCTTGTTTGAGCTTGATATGTTGGGAACTAGCCGTAGCTCAGTGTTCATCTTTTGTCAAGCATCTCCTGTAGATTACTGCCATATGATTTGTTGCTATGGTGGGGTGCTGTAGCATTGTTACTTGTTGCATTTTAAGTGCTATCTTGCTGTTTATCGCAGATTCGTGTCATTCTTGTTTTGCTTGCCATCTGCAAACCGTGCATCCGATTCCGGTGATCTTTATATCGATTTTGACCGAAATCATATCATCTTTCCAATGGCACGCTTGGTTTGCCAAGTTACTGCCATGTTCATCATTTTCCTTCCGGAGCACGCATATGCATCGCATATCATATCTTGCATATCATACATGTTTTGCATCATGTTGTTTGCGCATTTCTCGTTGTTGATTGTGGTTCCGTTTGTTTGTGTTCTTTTCTTGGGTAGAGCCGGGAGACGAGTTCGTGAACGAGGAACCTGTCGAGTACGCTTACGAGGATCAAGCTTTCGACAACTCTGAGAATCTTGCAGGCAAGATGACCACCCCTCGAAATCACTTCTATCTTTGCTATGCAAGTTGTTCGCTCTATTGCCATGCTCGCTACCTATCACTTGCTTTATCATGTCTCCCATTTTAGCCATGTCAGCCTCTAACCATCCTTCCCTAGCAAACCGTTGTTTGGCTATGTTACCGCTTTTGCTCAGCCCCTCTTATAGCGTTGCTAGTTGCAGGTGAAGTTGAAGTTGTTCCATGTCAGAACATGGTTATGTTGGGATATCACAATATCTCTTATTTAATTAATGCATCTATATATATATTTGGTAAAGGGTGGACGGCTCGGCCTTATGCCTGGTGTTTTGTTCCACTCTTGCCGCCCTAGTTACTGTTATACCGGGATTATGTTCCTTGAGTTTGCGTTCCTTACACGGTCGGGTGATTTATGGGACCCCGTTGACAGTTCGCCTTGAATAAAACTCCTCCAGCAAGGCCCAACTTTGGTTTTACCATTTGCCACCTAAGCCTTTTTCCCCCGGGTTTTCGCGAGCCCGAGGGTCATCTTATTTTAACCCCCCCGGGCCAGTGCTCCCTCGAGTGTTGGTCCGAACCGAGCAGCCTGCTGGGCCACGTCGGGGAAACTCGAGGCCTGGTTTTACTCGTAGCTTGACTTATCCGGTGTGCCCTGAGAACGAGATATGTGCAGCTCCTATCGGGATTTGTCGGCACATTCGGGCGGCTTTGCTGGTCTTGTTTTACCATTGTCGAGATGTCTTGTAAACCGAGATTCCGAGACTGATCGGGTCTTTCCGGGAGAAGGTTTATCCTTCGTTCACCGTGAGAGCTTATGATGGGCTAAGTTGGGACACCCCTGCAGGGTATTATCTTTCGAAAGCCGTGCCCGCGGTTATGAGGCAGATGGGAATTTGTTAATGTCCGGTCGTAGATAACTTGTCACTTGACCCAATTAAAATACATCCACTGCGTGTGTAGCCGTGATGGTCTCTTCTCGGCGGAGTCCGGGAAGTGAACACGGTCTGAGTTATTCATGACGTAAGTAGGTGTTCAGGACCTCTTCTTGGTCATTGCTAGATGACGTTCGTTCCGTTGCTTCTCTTCTCGCTCTCATTTGCGCAAGTTAGCCACCATATATGCTTTTGCCGCTGCAGCTCCACCTCATTGCACCATCCTTTCCTACCAGCTTAAATAGTCTTGATCTCGCGGGTGTGAGATTGCTGAGTCCCCGTGACTCACAGATTCTACCAAAACAGTTGCAGGTGCCGACGATGCCAGTGCAGATGATGGCGTCGATCACAAGTGGGAGTTCGACGAGGAACGTGGTCGTTACTATGTGTCTTTTCCTGATGATCAGTAGTGGAGCCCAGTTGGGACGATCGGGGATCTAGCATTTGGGGTTGTCTTATTTTCATCTGGATTTTGACCGTAGTCGGTCTATATGTTTGTATTTTGGATGATGTATGATGATATTTATGTATTGTGTGAAGTGGCGATTGTAAGCCAACTCTTTATCCCATTCTTGTTCATTACATGGGATTGTGTGAAGATGACCCTTCTTGCGACAAAACCACAATGCGGTTATGCCTCTAAGTCGTGCCTCGACACGTGGGAGATATAGCCGCATCGTGGGCGTTACAAGTTGGTAATCAGAGCCATCCCCGACTTAGGAGCCCCTTGCTTGATCGAATCGCTGGCGTTGTTGAGTCTAGAACAAAAATGTTTTGAGTCTTAGTATTATATATATCGGAGAGTAGGATTCTTTTACTCGTCAGTCCCTTCGTCGCTCTGGTGAGGTCTCCTGACGTAGAAGTTTTGACTATTCTCTCCTCAAATTTCACTAAAAAAAATTTGGATCACGCGGGTATCTTGGAATCGTTCCGATGGATTTGTGAAAAGAACATTGTTCTTGGTGCCTCCTGACATTTAGGGGTTGTGGCAGTGTCCCGGGGGGTTGAGCTCCGAGGTGTTGTCGTCACAATTTTATCGTTGCAGTTCTGGAATACCTGAGTTTCGCCGACATCGAAATCTCTTTTATGCAGTTGTTGGTGAGATCACCTCGACGCCACCCAGTACTGGGGCGGGAGTTCGGGAGTATTGCCATAACTTGTATAACGGATGTTTTTCAAAGGTTGAGGTAAACGATTTCCGAAGGTTTCTTGGTTATGTGTTGACGGATGGATACAGCTGGATCTAGGGATTGCTAGTTTGGGTGATATATTTTGTGTCCCCTGTATCCCCTACACCAGATTGCATAACCAGAAAGTTTCGGGAGTTTATAAGTGGGAATTCTAGTAGCCTTAGGATATCTTTCCGACAGACGCATGATATGAGATTGGGGTTCGACGTCTAGTGGTCCGCCTTTCCACGGTTGATTTTACAGTGGTCTCGTTGTGTCTTAAAGAGTCCATGGCTATGCCGACTCGGGGACCCTTCGCATGTCATGTGCACAGCCTTGCACATGATGGTGCTGTATGATTGAGCCCGTGTGGGCCCCACCACGAAAACTTCGGACGAAATATCTATCATATGTTTGTTCCGGCTTATTCTGCAAGCCAATACTTGTTTTATTTTGTATTGTGGTATTCGAGTTGCTTTGAATTCATATGTTCATTCCATATCTTTTTCAAGTGGCTTCTCAACTTATGGAAGTGTGATGATTTACTACGGAATTCATTCGTTCATCTTCGTTTGAATGTTTATTGTGAAGACTATATGTTGCAATTTCTGTCCGTTGATTCTACTTATCTATTTGTCTATCAAGATGCTAACGGATGTCACCCTCTTCAGGATGGCTCCGCCAACATGTCAGAATCCGGATTGCAATGAAGGGAGTCAAGCGAACCCTCCGCCACCACCTCCACCTCCGGAGGCATGGCAAGCAATCATGGCAGCCACCAACGCCAATGCTCAGATGATTCTGCAACTCTTGCAAGAACGTACTCAAGGGCAAGGCAATCAAGGAAATCAAGGTCAAGCCAACAATCCGTTTCACTTTGCCACTCTCAACCAGTTTCTCGCAAATCAGCCCAAGTCTTTCAGCTACTGTGCCGAGGCCACGGATGCCGATGATTGGCTCGTGGACATCAACAAGCATTTTGAATGTAGCAATGTCAGGCCTGAGGACTATATCAACTTCGCTTCTTTCCAGCTCAAGGACCAAGCTGCTGATTGGTTTCAACAATACAAAGATTCCAGAGGAGGTCGTGTGATCACTTGGACTGACTTCTGTCGGGACTTCAAAGCGCACCACATTCCACAAAGTGTTGTTTAGAGCAAGCGTGAGGAGTTCCGCAATCTCAAGCAAGGCAACATGTCTGTGTATCAATACAACATTCAGTTTCAGAAACTTGCTCGCTTCGCTAAACAAGACGTTCCTGATGAGAAGAACATGATCTATCACTTCAGAGGTGGCCTTAAAGAGGATCTGCAGTTAGCTCTTGTTCTTGTTGAGCCTACTCACTTTGATCAATTCTACAATATGGCACTGAAGCAAGAGGCTGCTCAGCTCAAGTGTGAGGCTTCTAAGAAGAGAGTCAGGGACGCAGTTCAGTCTTCTTCTTCCTCACTTGTGACAGCTAAGCAACAGAAGTTCTGGTTGCCTCCTCCTCCTCCGTTTCGTCAGCCTTACCAGCAGAAGAACAAAGGTGGCCATGGTTCTTCAAACTCTTCCAACTCTGGCTATCAGAACAAGTCTCAGAATCAAGCTCCAAAGTCCAATGCTCCTTATCACTGTCCACTCTCAGAGGTGACTTGCAACAAATGTCAGCAGAAAGGTCACTATGCTAACAAGTGCTTCAACCAGAGGCGTCTTCCTCCTCCTCCTCCTGTCAGATCTTCCAGCAATGCAGTGGTCAAGCATAATCCAAAGTCTGCTAAGGTGAACATGATGAATGCAGCTCAAGCGGAGGAATCTACTGATGTGATAATGGGTAATCTTCATGTTAATGATATTCCTGCAAAAGTTCTTTTTGATACTGGTGCATCGCTTTGTTTCATGTCAAGACCATTTTTTTCCAAGCATGAATTCACTTGTTCTCATCTGAGTAAATCCATGGATGTCGTTTCTCCGGGTAAACGTTTGAGTTCTAGTATGATGGTTCCGGATGTTTCCATCAAGATGGGCGACTATGAATTTCAGTCTTCTCCAATTGTTCTTGGTGACTCGGATATTGATCTAATTCTCGGGATGGACTGGCTTTCTAAGCACAAGGCTCAACTTGATTGTGCTGCCAGGGAAATTCAATTGACACACTCGTCTGAGGATGTGATTATTTTTGCCGCTCGTGATGAAACCATTCGGTTTTTCTCTCTCAATGAGAAGGGCGAATTGAATGCCATCTCTCAAATTCCAGTTGTTTGCGAGTATCAAGATGTCTTTCCAGAAGAGCTTCCGGGTATGCCTCCTCATCGGCCAGTTGAGTTCGTTATTGAACTGGAGCCTGGCACTGAACCCGTTTGCAAGCGTCCATACAAGCTTGGACCCAACGAGCTGAAGGAATTGAAGAAGCAGCTCGATGAACAAGAACGTCTGGGTTTGATCAGACCGAGTTCTTCTCCATGGGGTTGTGGTGTTCTTTTTATCAAGAAGAAGGATGGCACAGACCGACTTTGTGTCGACTACCGTCCATTGAACAAGAAGACTATCAAGAACAAGTATCCACTTCCCAACATCAATGAGCTATTTGAGCAACTCAAAGGTGCTAAAGTATTCTCGAAGCTTGACCTTCGTATGGGTTATCATCAGATTCGCATTCGTGAAGAAGATATTCCCAAGACAGCATTCAGAACAAGCTTTGGTTCTTATGAATATACTGTCGTGTCTTTCGGCCTTGTCAATGCTCCTCCAGTGTTCTCTCGGATGATGAATTTCATCTTCAACCCCTATACCAATAATTCGTTCTGGTGTATCTCGATGATATCTTGGTCTTCTCCAAGAACAAGCAGGATCATGCCAAACATTTGCGATTGGTGCTCGACAAGCTCAGAGAGTATCAATTCTATGCGAAGTTCTCTAAATGTGAGTTTTGGCTTGATGAAGTTCTTTTTCTTGGTCACATCATCTCTGCCGAGGGCATCGCTGTTAACCCCGAGAAGGTGTCCGCAGTTGTGGATTGGGAACCTCCTCAAAATGTCAAGCAGCTCCGCAGTTTTCTGGGTCTTGCAAGCTATTGCCGAAGATTCGTTGAGAATTTCTCCAAGATTGCAAAACCTCTTTCCAACCTCCTACAGAAGCATGTGAAGTATGTCTGGTCTCCTGAGTGTGACGTTGCTTTCAACACTCTCAAAGAGAAACTAGTCACAGCTCCTGTCTTGACTCCTCCTGATGAATCCAAGTCGTATGAAGTTTTCTGTGATGCTTCTCTCCAAGGTCTCGGTGCTGTGTTAATGCAAGAGAAGAAAGTTGTGGCCTATACCTCTCGGCAGTTGAAGCCCAACGAGAAGAACTACCCCACTCATGATCTTGAGGTGGCGGCAGTTGTCCATGCATTGATTACGTGGAGACATCTCTTGTTGGGAAGACAAGTGGACATTTTCACTGATCACAAGAGTCTCAAGTATATCTTCACTCAGGCCAACCTCAACCTCAGGCAGACTCGATGGGTCGAAATGATTCAAGAGTACAATCCGAGTATCGAAGATACTCCAGGCAAAGCAAATGTCATTGCAGATGCTTTAAGCAGGAAGGCTTATTGCAACAGCTTAATTCTCAAGCCTTTCCAACCGGATCTTTGTGAAGCTTTCCGCAAGCTGAATCTCCAAGTTGTTCCTCAAGGCGTTCTTGCCAACCTCATAGTCTCTCCTACTTTGGAAGATCAAATTCGTGAGGCACAACTCCTTGATGCCATGGTGAAGAAGGTGAAACGTGGTATCGACAAGGGTCTTTCCAAATACAAGTGCTATCGCATTGATGACAGAGACACTTTGTTCTTCGAGGACCGGATTGTGGTCCCTAAAGGTGATCTAAGGAAAGTCATAATGAACGAGGCGCACAATTCTCTCTTGTCCATTCATCCTGGAAGTACGAAGATGTATCATGACCTCAAGCAGTCGTATTGGTGGACTCGAATGAAGCGAGAAATTGCTCAATTCATGAATGAATGTGATGTCTGCCGAAGAGTGAAAGCAGAACACCAATGACCAGCTGGTCTCCTCCAACCTCTTGCTATTCCGGAATGGAAGTTTGATCATATCGAAATGGACTTCGTGACTGGATTTCCCAAGTCCAAGCGCGGAAATGATGCTATCTTCGTTGTCATCGACAAGCTCTCTAATATGGCTCATTTCCTTCCAATCAAAGAATCCATCACGGCAGCTCAGCTGGCAGAGCTCTACACCTCCAGAATTGTCTCTTTGCACGGCATTCGACAATTGATTTCTTCAGATCGTGGAAGCATCTTCACCTCTAAGTTCTGGGACTCCTTCCAGGAGGCCATGGGCGCAAACATTCGCTTCGCACAGCTTTCCATCCTCAAACTAGTGGCCAAGTCGAGCGAGTCAATCAAATTCTTGAAGATATGCTCAGGGATTGTGTCATTTCCTTTGGCATGAAATGGGAAAATTGTCTTCCATATGCTGAATTCTCCTACAACAACAGCTTCCAAGCGAGTTCGGGCAAGGCCCCATTCGAGATTCTCTATGGCAGAAAGTGCCGTACTCCTCTCAATTGGTCAGAGACTGGTGAACGCCAACTTCTTGGCAATGACTTAATCACTGAAGCTGAAGAAATGTGTAAAGTCATCCGTGATAATCTCAAAGCCGCGCAATCGCGCCAGAAGAGTTACTATGATAGTAAGCACCGTGATTTGGCTTTCGAGATCGGAGACCATGTCTACCTCCGCGTCTCTCCAATGAAAGGCACTCGTCGCTTCGGTATCAAAGGGAAGCTTGCCCCTAGATACGTGGGTCCTTTCAAGATCATTGGCAAAAGAGGCGACCTCGCCTATCAACTTGAGCTTCCTTCCAACTTCGCGAACGTGCACGATGTGTTCCACGTGTCACAGCTCCGCAAGTGCTTCAAGACGCCTGAGCGCACTATCAACTTCGAATAGATTGACCTCCAGGAAGATTTGTCTTATCATGAGCACCGAGTTGCTATTCTTGAAGAAACTGAGCGCAAGACTCGCAACAAGTCTATCAAATTCCTGAAAGTGAAGTGGTCGCACCATTCCGACCGGGAAGCCACCTGGTAACGCGAGGACCATCTCCGTTCCGAATATCCGGAGTTCTTTCAGTCCTAGATCTCGGGACAAGATCCTCTCGTAGTGGTGGAGTGTTGTAACACCCCGCATGTAACTTGCCATATTTGTAACTCCGACTCTTGCCATTTTCGGCTATGTGATATGTTTTCCCTCCGTTGTCGGGTTTTGTCTTCCGTTTTGTATTTTGTCATGTCATGCATTTTCATATCATGTCATCATGTGCATTGCATTCGCATACGTGTTCGTCTCATGCATCCGAGCATTTTCCCCGTTGTCCGTTTTCCAATCCGGCGCTCCTATCTCCTCCGGTGCACCCCTCTTGTTTTCTTTTGTGTGCGTGTGTCAAACTTTCTCGGAATGGACCGAGGCTTGTCAAGTGGTATTAATATACCACCCGGAGACTACCGGTCAAGTTTCGTTCCATTCGGAGGTCGTTTGGTACTCCAACGGTTAACCGGGCATCCGCAAAGTCCATTTGAGTGTCCAGCAAAACCCCCCTCCAAAATCAGCCCAAAACCCACCAAACTCTCTTCCATGCTCTAGGTCGTTCGATCACGATCGTGTGGGCGAAAACCGCACCTCATTTGGAGTCTCCTAGCTCTCTCTACCTATAAAACTCCATCTCCCCTGAAAAACGGAATCACAGACGAAACCCTAACCCTCTCCCTCCGCGCCGTGCCGGATGCGTCCGCTCCGGCCGGACAACGTCCGCCGCGCCGCCCGGCCAATCGCAGCGCGCCGCGTGTCGCCGCCGGATC
>NC_057814.1:146746443-146748897 GCF_018294505.1 Triticum aestivum
CCCACCGCCGCCGGACTCCTCCGCCCTCCGCCGCACGGAGCTCCGCCGCCGGCGACCCTCCGGCCTCCGGCCCCCCCTCGCCGGCCGTCGCCCCTCCGGCTCCTCTTCCTCCCGCCGGCGACCGCCATCGTCGAACTCCCTCGGGCCTCGGTCCGATCTGGATCGAGCCAACTGCCGTACGTTGACTTTCCCTCGACCTCGTTTTTTTCTCCAAGTCTCCAGATTTCATCAGCAAGTTCCTCTGTTCGTATAGCTATAACTCCGTGCATATAGCTCCGATTCGCGCGTGTAATATGTCAAATTGTTCGCCTCGTGATGCTATTCATTTCGTTCAAATTGCACCATGTTCATTAGAGGTCATCTTGATGCCCAAAACGCTGTTGGGAGAGGGCTAGTTGCTGTTATTCTCTGGTTCTTATCAGAACTTGGAGATTTGTCATTTTTGTATCATTTAATATGTGCATCTTTTGAGCATGAGCTCTACATGTGTTTTGAAGTATGCCATGCCATCTTTCCAGTGGTGTAGTCCATGTATTTTTGTGATCTCTGTGGTGACTAACACAAGCATGCAAAGTAGGCCCCGTAATATTTCTGATTTCAGGGACAGTGATTTCTCTAAGTCCTTGTCTGCTGTAATTTTGTTGCCATGTAAACTTGATGCTACAGAGAGATCCATTCATATTTTGGAGATGTTCAGTAAGGATTTTTTGTAGCTATAGTTGTAATTGATATATTCCTGCAATTGTTGGCAATTACGGTGTGCCATAGCATGACTCAATCTTGCTCTACTTTTGCTATGAAATATTTCTGGCAGATTCTTAACATGATATGCATTTTTGCCAAGCTTATTGTAGTTGATCCATACATGCCATGCAATTGTTCTTGCCATCGATAGCTTCATAAACATGCCATCTTGCTGTAGGTATGCTTGGTTTGTAATGAACTGCTATGTAGTGAATGCATCAAGCTCACAAAGAGGCCTACATATTATTATTTCTGCCATGCTCTGTTTTCTGCCAAGTCTGAAACCTGATAACGAAACTTGCTATGTTTACATGCTTGCCATTATATCTTCTCGTCCTTTTTAGCTTATGGTCAGTAAGGGACTTTTGTCATGTGCATTTAGTATAACACTACCATGCCTTGTTTTGCTATGTTAAGTTCCTGTAACATGTTGATTTCGTGCTCTGAACATTGCTACCTGATGCTGTTTTCTGCCATGTCCAGTTTTTCACCAAGTCTGTGAACCTGTAATCTTTTGCACTTTTGCCATGCTTGTTTGAGCTTGATATGTTGTGAACTAGCCGTAGCTCAGTGTTCATCTTTTGTCAAGCATCTCCTGTAGATTACTGCCATATGCTTTGTTGCTATGTTGGGGTGGTGTAGCATTGTTACTTGTTGCATTTTAAGTGCTATCTTGCTGTTTCCGGTGATCTTTATATTGATTTGGACCGAAATCATCTCATATTTCCAGTGGCACGCTTGGTTTGCCAAGTTACTGCCATGTTCATCATTTTCCTTCCGGAGCACGCATATGCATCGCATATCATATCTTGCATATCATACATGTTTTGCATCATGTTGCTTGCGCATTTCTCATTGTTGATTGTGGTTGCATGTGTGTGTTCTTGTCTTGGGTAGAGCCGGGAGACGAGTTCGTGAACGAGGAACCTGTCGAGTATGCTTACGAGGATCAAGCTTTCGACAACTCTGGGAATCTTGCAGGCAAGATGACCACCCCTCGAAATCACTTCTATTTTTGCTATGCTAGTTGTTCGCTCTATTGCCATGCTCGCTACCTATCACTTGCTTTATCATGGCTCCCATTTTAGCCATGTCAGCCTCTAACCATCCTTCCCTAGCGTACCGTTGTTTGGCTATGTTACCGCTTTTGCTCAGCCCCTCTTATAGCGTTGCTAGTTGCAGGTGAAGTTGAAGTTGTTCCATGTCGGAACATGGTTATGTTGGGATATCACAATATCTCTTATTTAATTAATGCATCTATATATATATATTTGGTAAAGGGTGGAAGGCTCGGCCTTATGCCTGGTGTTTTGTTCCACTCTTGCCGCCCTAGTTACTGTTATACCGGGATTATGTTCCTTGAGTTTGCGTTCCTTACACGGTCGGGTGATTTATGGGACCCCATTGACAGTTCGCCTTGAATAAAACTCCTCTAGCAAGGCCCAACTTTGGTTTTACCATTTGCCACCTAAGCCTTTTTCCCCCGGGTTTCGCGAGCCTGAGGGTCATCTTATTTTAACCCCCCCCCCCCCGGGCCAGTGCTCCTTCGAGTGTTGGTCCGAACGGAGCAGCCTGCGGGGCCACCTCGGGGAAACTCGAGGCCTGGTTTTACTCGTAGCTTGACTTATCTGGTGTGCCCTGAGAACGAGATATGTGCAGCTCCTATCGGGATTTGTCGGCACATTCGGGCGGCTTTGCTAGTCTTGTTTT
>NC_057814.1:146749251-146753010 GCF_018294505.1 Triticum aestivum
GGCTTTGCTGGTCTTGTTTTACCATTGTTGAGATGTCTTGTAAACCGGGATTCCGAGACTGATCGGGTCTTTCCGGGAGAAGGTTTATCCTTCGTTGACCGTGAGAGCTTATGATGGGCTAAGTTGGGACACCCCTGCAGGGTATTATCTTTCGAAAGCCGTGCCCGCGGTTATGAGGCAGATGGGAATTTGTTAATGTCCGGTCATAGATAACTTGTCACTTGACCCAATTAAAATACATCCACTGCGTGTGTAGCCGTGATGGTCTCTTCTCGGCGGAGTCCGGGAAGTGAACACGGTCTGAGTTATGCATGACGTAAGTAGGTTTTCAGGACCTCTTCTTGGTCATTGCTAGATGACGTCCGTTCCGTTGCTTCTCTTCTCGCTCTCATTTGCGCAAGTTAGCCACCATATATGCTTTTGCCGCTGCAGCTCCACCTCATTGCACCATCCTTTCCTACCAGCTTAAATAGTCTTGATCTCACGGGTGTGAGATTGCTGAGTCCCCGTGACTCACAGATTCTACCAAAACAGTTGCAGGTGCCGACGATGCCAGTGCAGATGATGGCGTCGATCTCAAGTGGGAGTTCGACGAGGAACGTGGTCGTTACTATGTGTCTTTTCCTGATGATCAGTAGTGGAGCCCAGTTGGGACGATCGAGGATCTAGCATTTGGGGTTGTCTTATTTTCATCTGGATTTTGACCGCAGTCGGTCTATATGTTTGTATTTTGGATGATGTATGATGATATTTATGTATTGTGTGAAGTGGCGATTGTAAGCCAACTCTTTATCCCATTCTTGTTCATTACATGGGATTGTGTGAAGATGACCCTTCTTGCGACAAAACCACTATGCGGTTATGCCTCTAACTCGTGCCTCGACACGTGGGAGATATAGCCGCATCGTGGGCGTTACAATAACACCCCTAGTCCTGCTCTGCGGGTTCTCCGCATGATCACTAGATCAGTAAAAGTAGCTACAATCGCTCCTAGAGCTGTTGGGTTCAAGGGAGAAGAAGAACAAGGCTAGCTCTCGCTTCTCTCTCTCTATGGTGTGTGTGCTATGCTCAGAAGCCAACCCTTTGCATGGGTGCTCCGGGGGGTTTATATAGGCCTACCCCCCCGGGGGTACAATCGTAATCCGGCTGGGCTCTGGTCCCAGCCGTCAGTGTCTACGCTCGCCGGCTTCTCCGCCGGTTGTTGGGGCCCGCCGACTAGTGGGTCCCGCCGGCTGCTGGCCTCTTGGTCGACAGGCCGGCCCCACCGCCTAGGATCTTGTCGGCGGCTGCTTACTGTAGCCTCGCCCCTGATGACGAGGGCGTTGTTGAGGTAATCGTGGCTACAGTGGGCCTTCTCGAGGGTCCTCACTGTAGCCTTACCTCGTCTTGTCTCCTTAATGGGGCGGATGCTTCGAGGGAGGGGGTAGCCGGCTTCTGGGGGCCGGCTATGCCCTTGGCCGACTGGGGGAGGCCGGGCCGCCTCCGCGCTTCTCTCTGGCCGAGGGGACCCGCCGCCCGGGGGCCGTACGGGAGTCTGTCGTGGATGACGTCGAGGCTAGCATGGCTACAGTGCCGAGCCGAACGGGAGACGGCCGTCCCGTACGGCCTCCTGTGGCCATGCCTGCCTCGGGCTTCGGGGGTAGTGGGCCGCACTGTGGCCACACCCCGTCTTGTCACCGTTATGTGGGTGTAGCTTTGGTGGTTGTGGTCTCGGCCGGCTTCTTGGAGTCGGCGCTTTTTGAGGCCGGCGTCCTGGAGTCGGCCACCCCGCGGATATCCTGGGGGGGAGGTTGCTGAGGCTGGGCCGCCTCCCGTGAGTCGCCTTCGGGGGTAGCCGGCCAGGGGAGGTGGTCCAATGCTTGGAGTGCTTGGAGGCCCAAGGGCCTGATAATATTTCAGAAGAACCAGGGGCAGTCGGTTAGGCTACCCGTGGCCATTTACTCCGACAACACTGGAGCGACTTCTGTCTTTTCTTTTCTGCATTCATCAACACTGCGTCAGAGTCTGAAATACCCATGCATAAAAAAACAATAGTGTGAGTATGGGTGAAGTGTGTGCACAATTAGTACAATGTAAAGGCAGCAGATAGCAGGTCGGTGAGAAATAAATGACGGGAGACATATGATAGCTCTACAACATGCATGGCACACTAAATTACTACAGGATTCTATGAAAATAACAGTCGACTGAAAGCAAATAGGTCAGTCCATTTTTTTCCACCGTCCGATGTACAAATAACGAGCAGATCGCCTTCATCTACCTCCAGCCAATCAGTGTTGACGATCTTCCTCGAAACGCCAGCGACCACCGGCCCAGTATTCCTCCCCTGCCTGCGCCCTCCCCTCGACCTCACCGCACCGCCGTGCTTGGCACCGCCCCCCGGCCATCCATTCAAGCCCCGCCAACCTCCAGATCGGGTGCAAGCAGCTCCTGTGCCCCACACCCCTATGATATACACCGATGTGCCGCTTCCCCGGGGAACAGGCGGACTAGGTGCTCCGCGTGCCTAAGCGGGTGCTTCTTCTTTTAATTGCGGTTCGACTGACCCTGAATTGAAATCCAGGCGGACTACTGACCTCTAGCAAAGGTGAAATAGTAAAAGGGAGGAAACCTTGTGCATTTAGTATCACGAAAAAGATGCAGTAAGAAGCGCTGAACTAGTTTCTGTCGTGGGATGAATACGGTGTGAGCGGAGACATAAGATTTGCACGAATAAGGGAAGAGGAGTACCTCTTTCTGCTGGCAGTGTTGTGTCCTCCTTCTGTTTTTCTGACGATCTTCTTGTTGTTCGCCATAAACCAGAAGTTGTGGAGGACGGTGTAGCCTTGGACGAACCCATGGCCAAGTTGTTGAGTGTAGTGCGGTGGCCGTCTGTCAGCGGCGGGGAAGCAGATCCGAGGCGGCGAACAACGGCGTAGCGGGAACAGCTCCGGTGCGGTGGACGGTTGCGTCAGTGGAGCCGCAGTAGTGAGGCGGGCGACGGCGTGGTCAGAGTGGTTCTGGTACGGCACACGTCGGCGTCGGCGTCTGTAACACCCCGGATGTAACTTTCCATATTTGTAACTCCAACTCTTGCCATTTTCGGCTATGTGCTATGATATTCCCTCCATGGTCGGGTGTTATCTTTCGTTTTGCATTTTGTTTATGTCATGCATCTCATATCTTGTCATCATGTGCATTGCATTTGCATACGTGTTCGTCTCATGCATCTGAGCATTTTCCCCGTTGTCCGTTTTGCAATCCGGCACTCCTATCTCCCCCGGCGCACCCCTCTTGTTTTTCTTTCGTGAGCGGGTGTCTAACATTCTCCGAATGGACCGAGGCTTGTCAAGTGGCCTTGGTATACCACCGGTAGACCACCGGTCAAGTTTCGTTCCATTTGGAGGTCGTTCGGTACTCCAACGGTTAACCGGGCAACCGCAAAGTCCATTTGTGTGTTGCAGCAAAAAACCCCTCAAAAACAGCCCAAAACCCACAAAACTCTCTTCCATGCTCTAGGTCATTCGATCACGATCGTGTGGGCAAAAACCGCACCTCATTTGGACTCTCCTAGCTCCCTCTAGCTATATATATGCATCCCTCCCGAAAAAATCCGCAGACGAAACCCTAACCTCGTCCCCTCCGCGCCGCCGGACAAAACATCCACCGACGGACATGTTCGTTTCCCACCGCCGCCGCCACGTGCTGCCTCCGGATTCGCTGCCGCCCGCGCCCACTTCGCCGTCGCCGCCGAGGCCCGCCGAGCCCAGCGCGGGCCCG
>NC_057814.1:146753637-146770501 GCF_018294505.1 Triticum aestivum
CGCCGGTGAGCTCCGCGCCGCCGCGCCTCTTCTCCTCCTTCCTCTCCCTCTCCCTCTTGCCTCCCTCTCTCTCAGATCTCTCTCTCTCTCTCTCTCTCTGCAGTGCGCCGGTCGCCGCGCCCTCTTCCTTTTCCTTCGCCGGCGAGCACTCCGGCGGCCCGAGCTCGATCCTCGGGCCAGATCCAATCGATCCAGTGGTAGTTGACTTTTTCTCTTCCCCCCGAAATATTTTCCAAGTCTCATGATTTTCACAATACATGCCCCTGTTCATCGCATCATAACTATCTGCATATAGCTCCGTTTCGCGCGTGTAATATACCGAATTGTTCGCCTAGTGATGCTCTACATTTTGTTCAATTGCACTATGTTCATTAGAGGCCATCTTGATGCCAAAATCTCTGGTGCAAGAGTGCTAGTTGCTGTTATCTGCTGTTACTTAGCAGAACTTGGAGATTTGTTATTTTTGTATCATTTAATCTGTGCATCTTATGGGCATGAGCTCTACATGTGTTTTGTTGTATGACATGCCATATTTCCAGTGGTGTATGCCATGTATTTTTGTGATCTCTGTGGTGACTAGCATGAGCATGCAAACTAGGCCCCGTAATGTTTCTGATTTCAGGGACTTAGTGTTTTCTCTAAGTCTTTGTCTGCTGTTATTTTGTTGCCATGTAAACTTGATGCTACAGAGAGATCCATGCATATTTTGGAGATGTTCAGTAAGGATGTTTTGTAGATATTGTTGTAATTGATCCATTCCTGCCCTGGTTTGCAATTATGGAGTGCCATAGCATGACTCAATCTTGAGCCAGGCCTATGCGTAGTTACTATGCACGAGTAGAACACAAAGCAGTTGTGGGCGTAGATGTTGCCAATTCTTCTTGCCGCTACTAGTCTTATCTTGTTTCGGCGGTATTGTGGGATGAAGCGGCCCGGACTGACCTTACACGTACGCTTACGTGAGACAGGTTCCACCGACTGACATGGGGGTGTCTGTCTCTCCCACTTTAGTCGGAACGGATTCAATGAAAAGGGTCCTTATGAAGGGTAAATAGAAATTGGCATATCACGTAGTGGTTTTACGTAGGTAAGAAACGTTCTTGCTAGAAACCTATACAAGCCACGTAAAAACTTGCAACAACAATTAGAGGACGTCTAACTTGTTTTTGCAGCATGTGCCTTGTGATGTGATATGGCCAGAAGATGTGATGAATGATATATGTGATGTATGAGATTGATCATATTCTTGTAATAGGAATCACGACTTGCATGTCGATGAGTATGACAACCGGCAGGAGCCATAGGAGTTGTCTTTATTTTTTGTATGACCTGCGTGTCATTGAATAACGCCATGTAAATTACTTTACTTTATTGCTAAGCGCGTTAGCCATAGAAGTAGAAGTAATCGTTGGCGTGACAACTTCATGAAGACACAATGATGGAGATCATGGTGTCATGCCGGTGACGAAGATGATCATGGTGCCCCGAAGATGGAGATCAAAGGAGCAAAATGATATTGGCCATATCATGTCACTATTTGATTGCATGTGATGTTTATCATGTTTTGCATCTTATTTGCTTAGAACGACGGTAGTAAGTAAGATGATCCCTTATAATAATTTCAAGAAAGTGTTCCCCCTAACTGTGCACCGTTGCGAAGGTTCGTTGTTTCGAAGCACCACGTGATGATCGGGTGTGATAGATTCTAACATTCGCATACAACGGGTGTTGACGAGCCTAGCATGTACAGACATGGCCTCGGAACACACGCAATACACTTAGGTTGACTTGACGAGCCTAGCATGTACAGACATGGCCTCGGAACACGGAGGACCGAAAGGTCGAGCATGAGTCGTATAGAAGATACGATCAACATGGTGATGTTCACCGATCTTGACTAGTCCGTCTCATGTGATGATCGGACACGGCCTAGTTAACTCGGATCATGTTTCACTTAGATGACTAGAGGGATGTCTATCTGAGTGGGAGTTCATTGAGTAATTTGATTAGATGAACTTAATTATCATGAACTTAGTCTAAAATCTTTACAATATGTCTTGTAGATCAAATGGCCCATGTTGTCCTCAACTTCAACGCGTTCCTAGAGAAAACCAAGCTGAAAGATGATGGCAGCAACTATACGGACTGGGTCCGGAACCTGAGGATCATCCTCATAGCTGCCAAGAAAGATTATGTCCTAGAAGCACCGCTAGGTGAAGCACCAATCCCAGAGAACCAAGACGTTATGAATGGTTGGCAATCACGTGCTGATGATTACTCCCTCGTTCAGTGCGGCATGCTTTACAGCTTAGAACCGGGTCTCCAAAAGCGTTTTGAGAAACATGGAGCATATGAGATGTTCGAAGAGCTGAAAATGATTTTCCAAGCTCATGCCCGGGTCGAGAGATATGAAGTCTCTGACAAGTTCTTCGGCTGTAAAATGGAGGAAAATAGTTCTGTTAGTGAGCACATACTCAGAATGTCTGGGTTACACAACGGCTTGTCTCAGCTGGGAGTTAATCTCCCAGATGACGCGGTCATTGACAGAATCCTTCGGTCGCTTCCATCGAGCTACAAGAGCTTTGTGATGAACTTCAATATGCAGGGGATGGAAAAGACCATTCCTGAGGTATATTCGATGCTGAAATCAGCGGAGGTGGAGATCAGAAAGGAACATCAAGTGTTGATGGTGAATAAAACCACTAAGTTCAAGAAAGGCAAGGGTAAGAAGAACTTCAAGAAGGACGGCAAGGGAGTTGCCGCGCCCGGTAAGCCAGTTTCCGGGAAGAAGCCAAGGAATGGACCCAAGCCTGAGACTGAGTGCTTTTATTGCAAGGGAAGTGGTCACTGGAGGCGAAATTGCCCCAAATACTTAGCGGACAAGAAGGCTAGCAACACCAAAGGTATATGTGATATACATGTAATTGATGTGTACCTTACTAGTACTCGTAGTAGCTCCTGGGTATTTGATACCGGTGCGGTTGCTCATATTTGTAACTCAAAACAGGAACTGCGGAATAAGCGGAGACTGGCAAAGGACGAGGTGACGATGCGCGTCGGGAATGGTTCCAAGGTCGATGTGATCGCCGTCGGCACGCTACCTCTGCATCTACCTACGGGATTAGTTTTAAACCTCAATAATTGTTATTTAGTGCCAGCTTTGAGCATGAACATTGTATCTGGATCTCGTTTAATTCGAGATGGCTACTCATTTAAATCCGAGAATAATGGTTGTTCTATTTATATGAGAGATATGTTTTATGGTCATGCCCCACTGGTCAATGGTTTATTCTTGATGAATCTCGAACGTGATGTTACACATATTCATAGTGTGAATACCAAAAGATGTAAAGTTGATAACGATAGTCCCACATACTTGTGGCACTGCCGACTTGGTCACATTGGTGTCAAACGCATGAAGAAGCTCCATGCAGATGGACTTTTGGAGTCTCTTGATTACGAATCATTTGAGACGTGCGAACCATGCCTCATGGGTAAGATGACCAAGACTCCGTTCTCCGGACCAATGGAGCGAGCAACCAGCTTATTGGAAATCATACATACCGATGTGTGCGGTCCAATGAGTGTTGAGGCTCGCGGAGGATATCGTTATGTTCTCACTCTCACTGATGACTTAAGTAGATATGGGTATGTCTACCTAATGAAACACAAGTCTGAAACCTTTGAAAAGTTCAAGGAATTTCAGAGTGAGGTTGAGAATCAACGTGACAGGAAAATAAAGTTCTTACGATCAGATCGTGGTGGAGAATATTTAAGTCACGAATTTGGTACGCACTTAAGGAAATGTGGAATCGTTTCACAACTCACGCCGCCTGGAACACCTCAGCGAAACGGTGTGTCCGAACGTCGTAATCGCACTCTATTGGATATGGTGCGATCTATGATGTCTCTTACCGATCTACTGCTCTCATTTTGGGGCTATGCTTTAGAGACTGCCGCATTCACTTTAAATAGGGCTCCGTCGAAATCCGTTGAGACGACACCGTATGAATTATGGTTTGGGAAGAAACCTAAGCTGTCGTTTCTAAAAGTTTGGGGATGCGATGCTTATGTCAAGAAACTTCAACCTGAAAAGCTCGAACCCAAGTCGGAAAAATGCGTCTTCATAGGATACCCTAAGGAAACCATTGGGTATACCTTCTACCTCAGATCCGAAGGCAAGATCTTTGTTGCCAAGAATGGGTCCTTTCTGGAGAAAGAGTTTCTCTCGAAAGAATTAAGTGGGAGGAAAGTGGAACTTGATGAGGTGATAGTCACTCCTTCCGAACCGGAAAGTAGCGCAGCGCGGGAGGATGTTCCTGTGGTGCCTACACCGACTGGGGAGGAAGTTAATGATGATGATCATGAAGCTTCAGATCAAGTTACTGCTGAACTTCGTAGGTCCACAAGGACACGTTCCGCACCAGAGTGGTACGGCAACCCTGTCCTGGAAATCATGTTGTTAGACAACGGTGAACCTTCGAACTATGAAGAAGCGATGGCGGGCCCGGATTCCGACAAATGGCTAGAAGCCATGAAATCCGAGATAGGATCCATGTATGAAAACGAAGTATGGACTTTGACTGACTTGCCCGATGATCGGCAAGCCATAGAAAATAAATGGATCTTTAAGAAGAAGACAGACGCGGATGGTAACGTGACCATCTATAAGGCTCGACTTGTCGCTAAGGGTTATCGACAAGTTCAAAGGGTTGACTACGATGAGACTTTCTCACCCGTAGCGAAGCTGAAGTCCGTCCGAATCATGTTAGAAATTGCCGCATTCTACGATTATGAGATATGGCAAATGGACGTCAAAACGGCATTCCTTAACGGCTTTCTTAAGGAAGAATTGTATATGATACAGCCGGAAGGTTTTGTCGATCCTAAGAATGCTAACAAGGTATGCAAGCTCCAGCGCTCCATCTATGGACTGGTGCAAGCATCTCGGAGTTGGAACATTCGTTTTGATGAGATGATCAAAGCGTTTGGGTTTACACAGACTTATGGAGAAGCCTGTGTTTACAAGAAAGTGAGTGGGAGCTCTGTAGCATTTCTCTTATTATATGTGGATGACATACTATTGATGGGAAATGATATAGAATTCTTGGAAAGTATAAAGGCCTATTTGAATAAGTGTTTTTCAATGAAGGACCTTGGAGAAGCTGCTTATATATTGGGCATCAAAATGTATAGAGATAGATCAAGACGCCTCATTGGTCTTTCACAGAGTACGTACCTTGACAAGATATTGAAGAAGTTCAATATGGATCAGTCCAAGAAGGGGTTCTTGCCTGTATTGCAAGGTGTGCAATTGAGCACGGCTCAATGCCCGACCACGGCAGAAGATAGAGAAAAGATGAGTGTCATCCCCTATGCCTCAGCCATAGGGTCTATTATGTATGCCATGCTGTGTACCAGACCTGATGTAAACCTTGCCGTAAGTTTGGTAGGAAGGTACCAAAGTAATCCCGGCATGGAACACTGGACAGCGGTCAAGAATATCCTGAAGTACCTGAAGAGGACTAAGGATATGTTTCTCGTTTATGGAGGTGACGAAGAGCTCGTCGTAAAGGGTTACGTCGACGCTAGCTTCGACACAGATCTGGATGACTCGAATCACAAACCGGATACGTGTATATTTTGAATGGAGGAGCAGTAAGTTGGTGCAGTTGCAAGCAAAGCGTCGTGGCGGGATCTACATGTGAAGCTGAGTACATGGCAGCCTCAGAGGCAGCGCAAGAAGCAATCTGGATGAAGGAGTTCAGTACCTACCTAGGGGTGATTCCCAATGCGTCGGGTCTGATGACTCTCTTCTGTGACAACACTGGAGCTATTGCCCTTGCCAAGGAGCCCAGGTTTCACAGGAAGACCAGGCATATGAAGCGTCGCTTCAACTCCATTCGTGAAAGTGTTCAAAATGGAGACATAGATATTTGTAAAGTACATACGGACCTGAATGTAGCAGATCCGTTGACTAAACCTCTCCCTAGAGCAAAACATGATCAACACCAGAACGCTATGGGTGTTCGATTCATCACAATGTAACTAGATTATTGACTCTAGTGCAAGTGGGAGACTGTTGGAAATATGCCCTAGAGGCAATAATAAATAGTTATTATTATATTTCTTTGTTCATGATAATTGTCTATTGTTCATGCTATAATTGTGTTATCCGGAAATCGTAATACATGTGTGAATATATAGACCACAACGTGTCCCTAGTAAGCCTCTAGTTGACTAGCTCGTTGATCAACAGATAGTCATGGTTTCCTGACTATGGACATTGGATGTCATTGATAACGGGATCACATCATTAGGAGAATGATGTGATGGACAAGACCCAATCCTAAGCATAGCTCAAAGATCGTGTAGTTCTTTTGCTAGAGCTTTTCCAATGTCAAGTATCTTTTCCTTAGACCATGAGATCGTGCAACTCCCGGATACCGTAGGAGTGCTTTGGGTGTGCCAAACGTCACAACGTAACTGGGTGACTATAAAGGTACACTACGGGTATCCCCGAAAGTGTCCGTTGAGTTGGCACGGATCGAGACTGGGATTTGTCACTCCGTATGACGGAGAGGTATCTCTGGGCCCACTCGGTAATGCATCATCATAATGAGCTCAATGTGACTAAGGAGTTAGCCACGGGATCATGCATTACGGTACGAGTAAGGAGACTTGCCGGTAACGAGATTGAACAAGGTATTGTGATACCGACGATCGAATCTCGGGCAAGTAACGTACCGATTGACAAAGGGAATTTTATACGGGATTGATTGAATCCTCGACATCGTGGTTCATCCGATGAGATCATCGTGGAACATGTGGGAGCCAACATGGGTATCCAGATCCCGCTGTTGGTTATTGACCGGAGAGGCGTCTCGGTCATGTCTGCATGTCTCCCGAACCCGTAGGGTCTACACACTTAAGGTTCGGTGATGCTAGGGTTGTAGAGATATTAGTATGCGGACACCCGAAAGTTGTTCGAAGTCCCGGATGAGACCCCGGACGTCACGAGGAGTTCCGGAATGGTCCGGAGGTGAAGAATTATATATAGGAAGTCCAGTTCCGGCCACCGGGAAAGTTTCGGGGGTTATCGGTATTGTACCGGGACCACCGGAAGGGTCCCGGGGGTCCACCGGGTGGGATCACCTATCCCGGAGGGCCCCATGGGCTGAAGTGGGGAGGGAACTAGCCCTTAGTGGGCTGGGGCGCCCCCCTTGGGCCTCCCCCTGCGCTTAGGGTTGGAAACCCTGGGGGTGGGGGGTGCCCCACTTGGCTTGGGGGGGAAGCCAACCCCCCTTCCCCCTTGGCCGCCGCCCCCCCCCTTGGAGATCTGATCTCCCAGGGCCGGCGCCCCCCAGGGGGCCTATATATAGTGGGGGGGGGGAGGGAGGGCAGCAGCACTACAGCCCCTGGCGCCTCCCTCTCCCCCTGCAACACCTCTCCCTCTCGCAGAAGCTTGGCGAAGCCCTGCCGATATCCCCGCTACTTCCACCACCACGCCGTCGTGCTGCTGGATCTCCATCAACCTCTCCTTCCCCCTTGCTGGATCAAGAAGGATGAGACGTTGCTGCTCCGTACGTGTGTTGAACGCGGAGGTGCCGTTCGTTCGGCACTCGGTCATCGGTGATTTGGATCACGGCGAGTACGACTCCATCAACCCCGTTCATTAGAACGCTTCCGCTTGCGATCTACAAGGGTATGTAGATGCACTCCTTTCCCTCGTTGCTAGTATACTCCATAGATGGATCTTGGTGATGCGTAGGAAAAATTTTAAATTCTGCTACGATCCCCAACAATTTTGTTGCCATGTAAACTTGATGCTACAGAGAGATCCATGCATATTTTGGAGATGTTCAGTAAGGATGTTTTGTAGATATTGTTGTAATTGATCCATTCCTGCCCTGGTTTGCAATTATAGAGTGCCATAGCATGACTCAATCTTGCTCTACTTTTGCTATAAAATATTTTTGGCAGATTGTTTACGTGTTATTCAATTTTGCCAAGCTTGTTGTAGTTGTTCCATACATGCTATGTACTTGCTCTTACCATGGATAGCTTCATAAACTTGCCATCTTGCTGTAGGTATGCTTGTTTTGTCATGCATTGCTTTGTGGTGAGTGCATCAAGCTCACCAAGATGCCTTCATATTATTGTTTTTGCCATGCTCTGTTTTCTGCTAAGTCTGAAACCTGTTAACGAAATTTGCTATGTCTACATGGTTGCTATCATATCTTCTGGTCCTTTTTGGCTTATGGTCAGTAAGGGACTTTTGTCATATGCATTTATTAGAATACTGCCATGCCTTGTTTTTCCATGTTAAGTTCCTGTAGCATGTTGTTTTCGTGCTCTCAACATTGCTACCTGATGCTGTTTCAGACATGTCCAGTAATTTCACCAAGTCTGTGAACCTGATATCTTTTGCACTTTTGCCATGCTTGTTTGATCTTGTTATGTTGTGATCTAGCCGTAGCTCAGTGTTCATCTTTTGTCAAGCATCTCCTGTAGATTACTGTCATAGGATTTGTTGCTATGTTGGAGTGCTGTAGCATTCTTACTTGTTGCAATCTAAGTGCTATCATGTTGTTAATCGCAGATTCGTGTCATTCTTGTTTTGCTTGCCATTTGCAAACCGTGCATCCGTTTCCGGTGATCTTTATATCGATTTCGACCGAAATCATCTCATCTTTCCAGTGGCATGCTTGGTTTGCCAAGTTACTGCCTCGTTCTTCATTTTCCTTCCGGAGCACGCATATGCATCGCATATCATATCTCGCATATCATACATGTTTTGCATCATGTTGCTTGTGCATTTCTCGTGATTGATTGTGGTTCCGTTGCTTGTGTTCCTGTATTGGGTAGAGCCGGGAGACGAGTTCGTGAACGAGGAACCTGTTGAGTACGCTTACGAGGATCAAGCTTTCGACAACTCTGAGAACCTTGCAGGCAAGATGACCATACCCTCGAAATCACTTCTATCTTTGTTTTGCTAGTTGTTCGTTATGTTGCCATGCTCCACTACCTACCACTTGCTATATCATGCCTCCCATATTGCCATGTCAGCCCCTAACCATCCTTTCCTAGCAAACCATTGTTTGGCTAAGTTACCGCTTTTGCTCAGCCTTTCTTATAGCGTTGCTAGTTGCAGGTGAAGTTGAAGTTTGTTCCATGTCGGAACATGGATATGTTGGGATATCACAATACCTCTTATTTAATTAATGCATCTATACATCTGGTAAAGGGTGGAAGGCTCGGCCTTGTGCCTTGTGTTTTGTTCCACTCTTGCCGCCCTAGTTTCCGTCATACCGGTATTATGTTCCTTGAGTTTGCGTTCCTTACGCGGTTGGGTGATTTATGGGACCCCCTTGACAGTTCGCCTTGAATAAAACTTTTGCAGCAAGTCCCAACCTTGGTTTTACCATTTGCCACCTAATCCTTTCCCCCGGGTTTTCGCGAGCCCGAGGGTCATCTTATTTTAACCCCCCCCGGGACAGTGCTCCTTCGAGTGTTGGTCCGAACTGAGTAGACTGCGGGGCCCCCTCCTGGAAACTCGAGGTCTGGTTTTACTCGTAGGATGTCTCATCCGGGGTGCCCTGAGAACGAGATATGTGCAGCTCCTATCGGGATTTGTCGGCGCATCGGGCGGCTTTGCTGGTCTTGTTTTACCATTATCGAAATGTCTTGTAAACCGGGATTCCGAGACTGATCGGGTCTTTTCGGGAGAAGGTTTATCCTTCGTTGACCGTGAGAGCTTATGATGGGCTAAGTTGGGACACCCCTGCAGGGTATTATCTTTTGAAAGCCGTGCCCGCGGTTATGAGGCAGATGGGAATTTATTAATGTCCGGTTGTAGAGAACTTGTCACTTGACCCAGTTAAAATACACCAATTGCGTGTGTAGCCGTGATGGTCCCTTCTCGGCGGAGTCCGGGAAGTGAACACGGTTTGAGTTATGAATGACGTAAGTAGGAGTTCAGGATCACTTCTTGGTCATTACTAGATGACGACCGCTCCGTTGCTTCTCTTCTCGCTCTCTGTTGTGTATGTTAGCCACCAGGCATGCTTATTGCCTGCGGCAGCTCCACCTCATTACACCATCTTTTCCTATAAGCTTAAATAGTCTTGATCTCGCGGGTGTGAGATTGCTGAGTCCTCGTGACTCACAGATTCTACCAAAACAGTTGCCTGTGCCGACGATGCCAGTGCAGATGATGGGGTCGACCTCAAGTGGGAGTTCGATGAGGAGCGTGGTCGTTACTATGTGTCTTTTCCTGATGATCAGTAGTGGAGCCCAGTTGGGACGATCGGGGATCTAGCATTTGGGGTTTATCTTATTTTCATTTGGATCTTGACCGTAGTCGGTCTATGTGTGTATTTTGGATGATGTATGGATTATATTTATGTATTGTGTGAAGTGGCGATTGTAAGCCAACTCTCGTTATCCCATTCTTGTTCATTACATGGGATTGTGTGAAGATGACCCTTCTTGCGACAAAACCACAATGCGGTTATGCCTCTAAGTCGTGCCTCGACACGTGGGAGATATAGCCGCATCGTGGGCGTTACAAGTAGGTAATCAGAGCCATCCCCGACTTAGGAGCCCCTGCTTGATCGAATCGCTGGCGTTGTTGAGTCTAGAACAAAAATGCTTCGAGTCTTAGAATTATATATATTGGAGAGTAGGATTCTTTTTACTCCTCAGTCCCTTCGTCGCTCTGGTGAGGTCTCCTGACATAGAAGTTTTGACTCTTCTGTCCTTAAATTTCACAAAAAAAAATTTAGGATCATGCGGGTATCTTAGAATCGTTCTGATGGTTTTGTGACGAGAACATTGTTCTTGGTGCCTCCTAACATTTAGGGGTTGTGGCAGTGTCCCGGGGAGTTGAGCTCCGAGGTGTTGTCGTCACAATTTTATCGTTGCAGTTCTGGAATACCTGAGTTTCGCCGACATCGAAATCTCTTTTATGCAGTTGTTGGTGAGATCACCTCGACGCCACCCAGTACTGGGGGCAGGAGTTCGGGAGTATTGCCATAACTCGTATAACGGATGTTTTTCGAAGGTTGAGGTACACGATTTCCGAAGGTTTCTTGGTTATGTGTTGACGGATGGATACAGCTGGATCTAGGGATTGCTAGTTTGGGTGATATATTTTGTGTCCCCTGTATCCCCAACACCAGATTCCATAACCAGAAAGTTTCAGGAGTTTATAAGTGGGAATTCAAGTAGCTCTTAGGATATCTTTCCGACAGACGCATGATATGAGATTGGGGTTCGACGTCTAGTGGTCCGCCTGTACACGGTTGGTTTTACAGTGGTCTCGTAGTGTCTTAAAGAGTCCTTGGCTATGCCGACTCGGGGACGCTTCGTATGTCATGTGCACAGCCTTGTACATGATGGTGCTGTACGATCGAGCCCGTGTGGGCCCCACCACGAGAACTTCGGACGAAATATCTATCATATGTTTGTTCCGGCTTATTCTGCAAGCCAATACTTTGTTTTGTTTTCAATTGTGGTATTCGAGTTGCTTCGAAATCAGATGTTGATTCCATATCTTTTTCTAAGTGGCTTCTCAATTTATGGAAGTGCGATGATTTACTATGGAATTCATTCGTTCATCCTCGTTCGAATGTTTATTGTGAAGACTATATGTTGCAATTTCTGTCCGTTGATTCTACTTATCTATTTGTCTATCAAGATGCTAACGGATGTCACCCTCTTCAGTATGGCTCCGCCAACGCGTCAGAATCCGGATCGCAATGAAGGGAGTCAGGCGAACCCTCCGCCACCACCTCCGCCTCCGGAGGCATGGCAAGCTATCATGGCAGCCACCAACGCCAATGCTCAGATGATTCTGCAACTCTTGCAAGAACGCACCCAAGGGCAAGGCAATCAAGGAAATCAAGGCCAGGGCAACAATCAGTCTCACTTCGCTACCCTCAACCAGTTTCTTGCAAATCAGCCCAAGTCTTTTAGCTACTGTGCCGGGGCCATGGATGCCGATGATTGGCTCGTGGACATCAACAAGCATTTTGAATGTAGCAATGTCAGGCCTGAGGACTATGTCAAGTTCGCTTCTTTTCAGCTCAAGGACCAAGCTGCTGATTGGTTTCAGCAATACAAAGATTCCACAGGAGGTCGTGTGATCACTTGGACTGACTTTTGTCGGGACTTCAAAGCGCACCACATTCCACAAAGTGTTGTTGAGAGCAAGCGTGAGGAGTTCCGCAATCTCAAGCAAGGCAACATGTCAGTGTATCAATTCAACATCCAGTTTCAGAAACTTGCTCGGTTCGCTAAACAAGACGTTCCTGATGAAAAGAGCATGATCTATCATTTCAGAGATGGCCTTAGAGAGGATCTGCAGTTAGCTCTCGTTCTTGTTGAGCCTACTCAGTTTGATCAATTCTATAATATGGCACTGAAGCAAGAGGCTGCTCAGCTCAAGTGTGAGGCTTCTAAGAAGAGAGTCAGAGACGCAGTTCAGTCTTCTTCTTCCTCACTTGTGGCAGCTAAGCAACAGAAGTTCTGGTTGCCTCCTCCTCCTCCGTTTCGTCAGCCTTACCAGCAGAAGAACAAAGGTGGCCATGGATCTTCCCACTCTTCCAACTCTGGCTATCAGAACAAGTCTCAGAATCAAGCTCCAAAGTCCAATGCTCCTTATCATCGTCCACTCTCAGAGGTGACTTGCAACAAATGTCAGCAGAAAGATCACTATGCTAACAAGTGCTTCAACCAAAGGCGCCTTCCGCCTCCTCCTCCTGTCAGTCTTCCAGTAATGCAGTGGTCAAGCATAATCCAAAGTCTGCTAAGGTGAACATGATGAATGCAGCTCAAGTGGAGGAATCTACTGATGTGATAATGGGTAACCTTCCTGTTAATGATATTCATGCAAAAGTCTTATTTGATACTGGTGCATCGCATTCTTTCTTGCCATACCCATTTGCATCGAAGCACAACGTTGACACAGAGATTTTATCCAAAGTTATGCAAGTTGTTTCTCCGGGAAAGCTTTTGACTTCTAGTTTGGTTGCTCCCGATGTTTCCATCAAGATGGGGAACTATAAAATTCTGTCTTCTCCAGTTGTTCTTGGTGACTCGGATATTGATCTAATTCTCGGGATGGACTGGCTTTCTAAGCACAAGGCTCAACTTGATTGTTCTGCCAGGGAAATTCAGTTGACACACTCTTCTGAGGATGTGATTATTTATGCTGCTCGTGATGAAACCATTCGGTTATTTTCTCTCAATGAGAAGGGCAAATTGAATGCCATCTCTCAAATTCCAGTCGTTTGTGAGTACCAAGATGTCTTTCCAGAAGAGCTTCCGGGTATGCCTCCTCACCGGCCAGTTGAGTTCGTTATCGATCTTGAGCCGGGCACTGAACCCGTTTGCAAGCGTCCATACAAGCTTGGACCTAAGGAGCTGAAGGAATTGAAGAAATAGCTCAATGAACAAGAGCGTCTGGGTTTGATCAGACCGAGTTCATCTCCATGGGGTTGTGGTGTTCTTTTTTAAAGAAGAAGGATGGCACGGACCGACTTTGTGTCGACTACCGTCCATTGAACAAGAAGACAATCAAGAACAAGTATCCACTTCCCAACATCAATGAGCTATTCGAGCAACTCAAAGGTGCTAAAGTATTCTCCAAGCGTGACCTTCGTATGGGTTATCATCAGATTCGCATTCGTGAAGAAGATATTCCCAAGACAGCATTCAGAACAAGCTTTGGTTCTTATGAATATATTGTCGTGTCTTTCGGCCTTGTCAATGCTCCTCCAACTTTCTCTCGGATGATGAATTTCATCTTCAACCCCTATACCAATGAATTCGTCCTGGTGTATCTCGATGATATCTTGGTCTTCTCCAAGAATAAGAAGGACCATGCCAAACATTTGCGATTGGTGCTCGACAAGCTCAGAGAGTATAAGTTCTATGCGAAGTTCTCCAAATGTGTGTTTTGGCTCGATGAAGTTCGTTACCTTGGTCACATCATCTCTGCCAAGGGCATCGCTGTTAATCCTGAGAAGGTATCCGCAATTGTGAATTGGGAACCTCCTCAGAATGTCAAGCAGCTCCGCAGTTTTCTTGGTCTTGCAAGCTATTGCCGAAGATTCGTTGAGAATTTCTCTAAGATTGCAAAGCCTCTTTCCAACCTCCTCCAGAAGCATGTGAAGTATGTCTGGTCTCCTGAGTGTGACGTTGCTTTCAACACTCTCAAAGAGAAACTCGTCACAGCTCCTGTCTTAACTCCTCCTGATGAATCCAAGCCATTTGAAGTTTTCTGTGATGCTTCTCTCCAAGGTCTCGGTGCTGTGTTAATGCAAGAGAAGAAAGTTGTGGCCTATACCTCTCGTCAGTTGAAGCCCAATGAAAAGAACTACCCCACTCACGATCTTGAGTTGGCGGCAGTTGTCCATGCATTAATAACGTGGAGACATCTCTTGTTGGGAAGACAAGTGGACATTTTCACCGATCAAAAGAGTCTCAAGTACATCTTCACTCAGCCCAACCTCAACCTTAGGCAGACTCGATGGGTCGAAATGATTCAAGAGTACAATTCGAGTATTGAATATACTCCAGGCAAGGACAACGTCATTGCAGATGCTTTAAGCAGGAAGGCTTATTGCAACAGCCTAATCCTCAAGCCATTCCAACCGGATCTTTGTGAAGCTTTCCGCAAGCTGAATCTCCAAGTTGTTCCTCAATGCTTTCTTGCCAACCTCATAGTCTCTCCTACTTTGGAAGATCAAATTCGTGAGGCACAACTTCTTGATGCCATGGTGAAGAAGGTGAAACGTGGTATCGACAAGGGTCTTTCCAAATACAAGTGCTATCGCATTGATGATAGAGACACTTTATTCTTTGAGTACCGGATTGTGGTTCCTAAAGGTGATCTAAGGAAAGTCATTATGAACGAAGCGCACAATTCGCTTCTGTCCATTCATCCTGGAAGTACGAAGATGTACCATGACCTCAAGCAGTCGTATTGGTGGACTCGAATGAAGCGAGAAATTGCTCAATTCGTGAATGAATGTGATGTCCGTCGAAGAGTGAAAGCAGAACACCAACGACCAGCTGGTCTCCTCCAACCTCTTCCTATCCCAGAGTGGAAGTTTGATCATATCGAAATGGACTTCGTGACTGGTTTTCCCAAGTCCAAGCGCGGAAATGATGCTATCTTCATTGTCATTGACAAGCTTTCAAAAGTGGCCCATTTCCTTCCAATCAAATAATCTATCACAGCAGCTCAGTTGGCAGAGCTTTACACATCCAGAATTGTCTCCTTGCACGGCATTCCACAATTGATTTCTTCAGATCGTGGAAGCATCTTCACCTCTAAGTTCTGGGACTCCTTCCAGAAGGCCATGGGCACCAACATTCACTTCAGCACAGCTTTCCATCCTCAAACTAGTGGCCAAGTCGAGCGAGTCAATCAAATTCCTGAAGATATGCTCAGGGCTTGTGTCATTTTCTTTGGCATGAAATGGGAAGATTGTCTTCCATATGCTGAATTCTCCTACAACAACAGCTTCCAAGCAAGTTCGGGCAAGGCCCCATTCGAGATTCTCTATGGCAGAAAGTGTCGTACTCCTCTCAATTGGTCAGAGACTGGTGAACGCCAACTTCTTGGCAATGACTTAATCACAGAGGCCGAAGAAATGTGTAAAGTCATCCGTGATAATCTCAAAGCCGCGCAATCGCGCCGGAAGAGTTACTATGATAGTAAGCACCGTGATTTGGCTTTCGAGATCGGAGACCATGTCTACCTCCGCGTCTCTCCAATGAAAGGCACTCGTCGCTTCGGTATCAAAGGGAAGCTTTCCCCTAGATACGTGGGTCCTTTCAAGATCATTGGCAAAAGAGGCGACCTCGCCTATCAACTTGAGCTTCCTTCCAACTTCGTGAACGTCCACGATGTGTTCCATGTGTCACAGCTCTGCAAGTGCTTAATGACTCCTGAGCGCACTATCAACTTCGAAGAGATTGACCTCCAAGAAGATTTGTCTTATCATGAGCACCCCGTTGCAATTCTTGAAGAAACTGAGCGCAAGACTCGCAACAAGTCAATCAAATTCCTGAAAGTGAAGTGGTCGCACCATTCCGACCGGGAAGCCATCTGGGAACGCGAGGACCATCTCCGTTCCGAATATCCGGAGTTCTTTCAGTCCTAGATCTCGGGACGAGATCCTCTCATAGTGGTGGAGTGTTGTAACACCCCGGATGTAACTTTCCATATTTGTAACTCCAACTCTTGCCATTTTCGGCTATGTGCTATGATATTCCCTCCGTGGTCGGGTGTTGTCTTTCATTTTGCATTGTTTATGTCACGCATCTCATATCTTGTCATCATGTGCATTGCATTTGCATACGTGTTCGTCTCATGCATCCGAGCATTTTCCCCGTTGTCCGTTTTGCAATCCGGCACTCCTATCTCCTCCGGCGCACCCCTCTTGTTTTTCTTTCGTGAGCGGGAGTCTAACGTTCTCGGAATGGACCGAGGCTTGTCAAGTGCAACCGCAAAGTCCATTTGTGTGTTGCAGCAAAACCCCCCTCAAAAACAGCCCAAAACCCACCAAACTCTCTTCCATGCTCTAGGTTGTTCAATCACGATCGTGTGGGCGAAAACCGCACCTCATTTGGACTCTCCTAGCTCCCTCTAGCTATATATATGCATCCCTCCCGAAAATATCCGCAGATGAAACCCTAACCTCGTCCCCTCCGCGCTGCCGGACAAAACATCCACCGACGGACGTGTCCATTTCCCACCGCCGCCGCCACGTGGCGCCACCGGATTCGCCGCCGCCGGCGCACACTTCGCCGTCGCCGCCGAGGCCAGCCGAGCCCAGCGCGGGCCCGC
>NC_057814.1:146770892-146777428 GCF_018294505.1 Triticum aestivum
CCCTCGTCGCCGCCTCCGGCCCTCCGCGCCGCCGCGCCGAACCCCGCCGCCGGTGAGCTCCGCGCCGCCGCGCCTCTTCTCCTCCTTCCTCTCCCGCTCCCTCTTGCCTCCCTCTCTCTCAGATCTCTCTCTCTCTGTGTAGTGCACCGGTCGCCGCACCCTCCTCCTTCCCCTTCGCCGGCGAGCACTCCGCCGGCCCGAGCTCGATCCTCCGGCCAGATCCAATCGATCCAGTGGTAGTTGACTTTTTCTCTTCCCCCCTGAAATATTTTCCAAGTCTCATGATTTTCACAATACATGCCCCTGTTCATCGCATCATAACACTCTGCATATAGCTCCGTTTTGCGCGTGTAATATATCGAAGTGTTCGTCTCGTGATGCTCTACATTTTGTTCAATTGCACTATGTTCATTAGAGGCCATCTTGATTCCCAAATCTCTGGTGCAAGAGTGCTAGTTGCTGTTATCTGCTGTTACTTAGCAGAACTTGGAGATTTGTTATGTTTGTATCATTTAATCTGTGCATCTTATGGGCATGAGCTCTACATGTGTTTTTTTTGTATGCCATGCCATCTTTCCAGTGGTGTATGCCATGTATTTTTGTGATCTCTGTGGTGACTAGAACAAGCATGCAAACTAGGCCCCGTAATGTTTCTGATTTCAGAGACTTAGTGTTTTCTCTGTCTTTGTCTGCTGTTATTTTGTTGCCATGTAAACTTGATGCTACAGAGAGATCCATGCATATTTTGGAGATGTTCACTAAGGATGTTTTGTAGATATTTTTGCAATTAATCCATTCCTCCCCTGGTTTGCAATTATGGAGTGCCGTAGCATGACTCAATCTTGCTCTAATTTTGCTATAAAATATTTCTGGCAGATTGTTTACGTGTTATTCAATTTTGCCAAGCTTGTTGTAGTTGTTCCATACATGCTATGTACTTGCTCTTTCCATGGATAGCTTCATAAACTTGCCATTTTGTCATGCATTGCTTTGTGGTGAGTGCAACAAACTCACCAAGATGCCTTCATATTATTGTTTTTGCCATGCTCTGTTTTCTGCTAAGTCTGAAACCTGTTAACGGAACTTGCTATGTCTACATGGTTGCTATCATATCTTCTGCTCATTTTTGGCTTATGGTCAGTAAGCGACTTTTATCATATGCATTTATTATAATACTGCCATGCCTTGCTTTTCCATGTTAAGTTCCTGTAGCATGTCGTTTTCATGCTCTAAACATTGCTACCTGATGCTGTTTCAGAGATGTCCAGTAATTTCACTAAGTCTGTGAACCTGATATCTTTTGCACTTTTGCCATGCTTGTTTGAGCTTGTTATGTTGTGATCTAGCCATAGCTCAGTGTTCATCTTTTGTCAAGCATCTCCTGCAGATTACTTTCATATGCTTTGCTGCTATGTTGAAGTGCTGTAGCATTCTTACTTGTTGCAATCTAAGTGCTATCATGTTGTTAATCGCAGATTCGTGTCATTCTTGTTTTGCTTGCCATTTGCAAACCGTGCATCCATTTCCGGTGATCTTTATATCGATTTCGACCGAAATCATATCATCTTTCCAGTGGCATGCTTGGTTTGCCAAGTTACTGCCTTGTTTTTCATTTTCCTTCCGGAGCACGCATATGCATCGCATATCATATCTCGCATATCATACATGTTTTGCATCATGTTGCTTGTGCATTTCTCGTGAGTGATTGTGGTTCCGTTGCTTGTGTTCTTGTCTTGGGTAGAGCCGGGAGACGATTTCGTGAATGAGGAACCTGTTGAGTACGCTTACGAGGATCAAGCTTTCGACAACTCTGAGAACCTTGCAGGCAAGATGACCATACCCTCGAAATCACTTCTATCTTTGCTTTGCTAGTTGTTCGTTCTGTTGCCATGCTCCGCTACCTACAACTTGCTATATCACGCCTCCCATATTTCCATGTCAGCCCCTAACCATCCTTTTCTAGCAAACCGTTGTTTGGCTAAGTTACCGCTTTTGCTCAGCCTTTCTTATAGCGTTGCTAGTTGTAGGTGAAGTTGATGTTTGTTCCATGTCGGAACATGGATATGTTGGGATATCACAATATCTCTTATTTAATTAATGCATCTATACATTTGGTAAAGGGTGGAAGGCTCGGCCTTATGCCTGGTGTTTTGTTCCACTCTTGCCGCCCTAGTTTCCGTCATACCGGTATTATGTTCCTTGAGTTTGCGTTCCTTACGCGGTTGGGTGATTTATGGGACCCCCTTGACAGTTCGCCTTGAATAAAACTCTTGCAGCAAGGCCCAACCTTGGTTTTACCATTTGCCACCTAATCCTTTCCCCCGGGTTTTCGCGAGCCCGAGGGTCATCTTATTTTAACCCCCCCGGGCCAGTGCTCCTTCGAGTGTTGGTCCGAACTGAGTAGACTGCGGGGCCCCCTCCTGGAAACTCGAGGTCTGGTTTTACTTGTAGGATGTCTCATCCGGTGTGCCCTGAGAACGAGATATGTGCAGCTCCTATCTGGATTTGTCGGCGCATCGGGCGGCTTTGCTGGTCTTGTTTTACCATTGTCGAAATGTCTTGTAAACCGGGATTCCGAGACTGATCGGGTCTTTTCGGGAGAAGGTTTATCCTTCGTTGACCGTGAGAGCTTATGATGGGCTAAGTTGGGACACCCCTGCAGGGTATTATCTTTCGAAAGCCGTGCCCGCGGTTATGAGGCAGATGGGAATTTGTTAATGTCCGGTTGTAGAGAACTTGTCACTTGACCCAGTTAAAATACACCAATAGCCTGTGTAGCCGTGATGGTCTCTTCTCGGCGGAGTCCGGGAAGTGAACACGGTTTGAGTTATGAATGACATAAGTAGGAGTTCAGGATCACTTCTTGGTCATTACTAGATGACGACCGCTCCGTTGCTCCTCTTCTCGCTCTCTGTTGCGTATGTTAGCCACCAGACATGCTTATTGCCTGCGGCAGCTCCACCTCATTACACCATCTTTTCCTATAAGCTTAAATAGTCTTGATCTCGCGGGTGTGAGATTGCTGAGTCCTCGTGACTCACGGATTCTACCAAAATAGTTGCAGGTGCCGACGATGCCAGTACAGATGATGGGGTCGACCTCAAGTGGGAGTTCGATGAGGAGCGTGGTCGTTACTATGTGTCTTTTCCTGATGATCAGTAGTGGAGCCCAGTTGGGACGATCGGGGATCTAGCATTTGGGGTTTATCTTATTTTCATTTGGATCCTGACCGTACTTGGTCTATGTGTGTATTTTGGATGATGTATGGATTATATTTATGTATTGTGTGAAGTGGCGATTGTAAGCCAACTCTCGTTATCCCATTCTGGTTCATTACATGGGATTGTGTGAAGATGACCCTTCTTGCGACAAAACCACAATGCGGTTATGCCTCTAAGTCGTGCCTCGACACGTGGGGGATATAGCCGCATCGTGGGCGTTACAGCGTCGTGGAGGCAGCTCTGCCTCGGCTTCAGCTGCTAAGTCCTTGAGGGCGTTGCGGTTGCGGTTGCGTTGGATGATGACGTCGGGGTACCGGCTCCGGCGTGATGGAGGAGGGCGGCGGTGGATTGGCCGCTATGGGGTGGAGGACGGAGGAGGCTGGGGTTTCGCGGCTGGTGGAGAGGGCGTTTTCGCGCCCACAGAGTATGAATGGGGAAACGGAGGGAGGCGGGGAACTAAGGGGGAACAATGTTTCGGTTTCAGACGCGCTTGTTTGAAATTTGGGGAAAGTTACAAACTTTGCCCCCATCTAAAATTTCAGACATATTGCGGGTTGGGGGTAGGACATTCATGTCAGGTGTCCCAAATGTGGGCGGGATAGATTTCGGCCGAGCGCATGGGTAGGCGCCCACGGCGTATGAATGCTTCTCGGAGGCGGTTGATACTGGCATCTTGGTGAATTTACAAACCTACCCCGGTTTAGACCTTTGGACATCGGGCCGATAGGCTAGACGGGCCAGAGTCAGGACAGGAATTTCCTACCACCAAAACATTAGTCTCGTGCGGTTTCGGGTGCCCAGAGGCCTATTTGGCGCTTCGTTCAATATTTGGGAGCAGAAGCATTAACGTTTTCGGTTCTCTTGAATTGAACTTTCAGGATTTGTCAAACTTCACAAATCTTTACTCTTGAAAATCCTAAAGCTATGATTATTTTGGAATGGAGGGGGTACATTTGAATATACATTGTACACGAGTATATATTAAAAAATATGCAACTTACCTCTTCATGCATGGTTCCAGATATAATCTCCTTGGTTGCAAAAAAAATAGATATGCGTATGAATATATATAGCATGTTCAAACTCACAACAATGATTGATGCCCCCTTTTACATCTGATTTACAAATGCCATTATCTTGGGTTCAAATAGATGAATGCACTTCCTATGAAATCGAATCTTCGAAACCCCCTTTATGTTGAATTCGACATGTATTCTATTTCGTAGCTAGCAATTTGGAATGTATCCATGCAAGTGACAAATGTATAAAGTGCTTCACACTAACAACATGGAGTGCACTAATTAATGTTTATATATGAATTGCAAAAGCATCCATTGCCTGTATTTCAAACCGCTCTCACTCTATGGATCGATAATATGAAATAAACACATGCACATGCTAGAATTCAATAGAGTATGGGTGTCTGATAGACCGATTTTCGTCCATACGCAATTTGCAAAATTCATGATCTCATCCAAAAATAATAATGCCATTTATATTTTAATTTAATGCGTAGAACCGCCTTTTACACGTAGATGCACTATGCCTCGCCCCGTTCTCACAAACGCGTTATATATCTCTCTATCTAACGCATAAGTGCACACACTTTATATGCATCGGCATTTCTCTTTCACACATGCTCACAATCTCTCTCAGGGTGTCGGGGTGTCTCACGCACATACTCTCTCTGTTTCTCTCTCTCTCTTTCTGACTACTATGTACCACTCTTTTCACTAAGCTCAGTTGGAAAACACTATTTCTCTCACATGCATATATACACATGCACGGTCTCTACTAGCCCTCTATACGCACATATATGTGCCTATGTGTCTCCCGCACACACATTATCTTTAGGCCTCTCTCGCACACATTGCCCCCCCCCGACACACCTCTCTCTTAGTAGTTGGCAGATATGATTTCATCATATCATTTGGTAGGATATCCCTGGCTGTTAGGCTGGATGGTAATACGAGGCAAAGTTTTACCCTAGTTCGGATCGGACCCTTGCAGTTGAAGAAAGAGCCTACTCCTAGTACTGTTTATTAGTGATAGGGGTGTGTACAAAGTACACGTGAATACCAAGCATTGTGCGTGTGTGTATACTACCGACGAACTAGCCCCCAAGCTTGTATGATATACTAAGGGCCTAGGGTTACAAATCATACATAGTCGGCTTATCACCAGTGGGGATAGAGTCCTCCGCGACTCTGGTAGCTTCGTGTTGTACGCCGAGTCCTCCACATGGGTCTTCGTATAACACGTCTCGGTTCAACCTATATTTGGCGCAGGATGGAACCGACCTATGAGTCTTCATGTTGACCCAGCACAACTAGAAATGATGTGCCCACCATACCACACACGCAATCGGCCACTAAGAAAATAAGCATATACAATAGTACAACGGTATCTAGCTCATGATACGTCTCCATATTTTGTTGATGACACTGACGGACTTTGCATTTCATGCGTGCTCCATATTTTGTTGGCGACACTTACGGTCATTGTATTTGAAGCGAAAGCACGATATGGTCACTGGACTTCAGAATAAGCTCATCACGGTCACCACATACATTTTGTCGTGCTAACCAACATGTGGTTGGATGGTTAGAGGACAGTGGTTTCTCGAGCCCACCAAGGTTAAAGTCTCGGTGCTCGCATTTATCTTGTGTTAATTTCAGTATTTTCCGGCGATGTACGTTCAGTGGGAGGAGACGTTCCACTCGACTACGAGGCACCTATGGTGACTTCGTAAAATCTCAAGATCATATATGCTGGCCCACTCTCTCGAAAGTGCTCATAGGGGTAGGGTTCGCGGGTGTGCGCTTATAGCGGTGAGTGCTTGCGCGTATATATGAGCCCTTGCGTCTGTACCGTGTTAAACAAATACATATCATGATTATACGGTCACTAGCTCCCCCGTACAACTCCGTATTTTGTTGATGACACAATCAATTGACCAGTCAAACGTTCCACGTGGCGCAACTAGTGTTGCACCATCGGGGCGCGTAACCGTGGGGCCCACCTGTCAGCCCGTATATGAAAGAAGAAATGGTAGTTTGAGTCTGTACTGTGTTAATAAAATAGGAGTACATTTTAGGGTGATCATACGATCACTGGCTCACCATGCAGCTCCGTAATTTGTTGATAACACGATCAATTGACCAGTCAAACGGTCGACATTCAGCAGCGCACATTACCATAGGGCCCACCCGTCAGCGCGTATATGAAGGACAGAAATGGTAATAAATTAGTAGTCGGTGGGTATTCGAAGTCGTGAGACCTCTGGTTGGCAGTCACCGGCGGTTGGGGGCGTTC
>NC_057814.1:146777841-146837145 GCF_018294505.1 Triticum aestivum
ACCGGCGGTGGGGAGTGGTTTCGGGGAGGGCGGGCCGACCGCGGGCGGCGGGGGCTGGCGGTTCGGCCGGTGGTGGCTGGTGGCTCAGGGGGGGTGGAGTTTGATGATAAACTGGAGGCCCTTGATTTCGTATCCAACGGCTGGAAAATCTAATGACCAGAGATGAAAAAGTCAGTCGACTGACGTGTAGCCTCACCCCGCACGTACACATGCACGCACGCAAGACACGCACGCATGTAGGCGTGCAACACTGACACATACACACGCACGCATGCTGGCGTGCAACACTGACACGTACGCATGCACTCACGAACACACGCACGTATGCACCCATGCATGCAACACTGAAACGTACCCTTGCACGCACGCAACACTCGCACGCCTGCATGCACACAGCACACGATGCAAGACAAACGCTCAACCTATACGTGCATGCACCCTTTGTTAAGGACATGGATTGTTATGGGTATTAATCAATCTTATCTGTGATAAGCAGAACATTGATGTTTGCAGCGGTCTTTATGAATCACAACGTATCGAACGGGCTATCAACATAGTAGGCTTATCTACATGAAAAAGATGACGTCACACTCAATGAACATTCATCGGTTTATGAAATGCCCGCTTCTAACCGCCCTGGCCCACCAAAGGTTCCTCTGATGTGCGCTGGCTGCGTTGGGTCACTGACATGCAGGCCATGCACCCAAAGAGCCCACACGTCAGTGGAGGAATGGTGCGGTGTCCTAGGTCAGAGTCGAGGGCGCCACTCGCGGCACGCCGGGCTGAACACGCCTCCGTGCCGCGTTCAAACGCCTCCATGAAACCCGCCCGTGTGGAAGCCGAGAAACCCACTCTGGACACACGTCCGTTCATGACCGGGCCAGCGTCAAACGCAATGCCGGCCGAGCTCCTCCCGTCCGCCGTCTATTTAATCTCCTATTTAAATGAGGCCAAACGCCGGCCAAGAATCGCACACCTCCGCCGCTCCCCTATCTCCTCCACCATTTTGTCCACTCTTACAATGGCTTACGAAGAGTAGTTATTCCGCATCCAAGCCGGCTGGGTAGCCCGCCGGATACGAGCTATGCAGCTCGCTGATCCACCTCCCTCCCCTCGCCCGACGGAGCCAGTTGCCGCCCCAAGCCGGCGCGCGGTTCAGCAACTCGCCGCTCCAGGCCAGCTCGACGAGGAGCGGCGCACGGGCGTCGTTGCTGCCGTCCACGCCGCCGCCTCGTACCGCGTCTTCCGTTTCTGTGGCCGAGACTCCCATGCCGGCGGCCGTGCCATGCAAGCAGCGACAGAAGCCGGGTGCACGGAGAGCGACGAGTCGGTGGCCAGCGCCTCCGCGTCCGCCGCCATCATCAAGGAGAAGTAGAACACGGGAGGCCGACGCCGCTTGGGTCCCATGAAGGCCACCGCGGAGGCGACGCCGGCATACACAGCAGGTGTCTTGCCGGATCCTTTTGTTGCGAGGACCTTCGTCGACCCCGCATGGGCTCCACGGAAGAGGGGAATGTTAGGATGAACTCGAGCCGGTGTGGCCATGGCGAAGTAGTGGCCGGTGATGAACTCGAACCGGTGCCGGCCACCATCATCTTCGGCACCAGCCAATGATATCAGTTGGGCAGTGGGGAAGCGAGCCGTCCTTTGCGCTGAAGCATATACCTCAGGGGCTCCCGATAGTCCGGTGATCGTGCTGCCGGACATCAGGAACACAAATCGATCGGCGGGCGACCATTTAGGCCAGGTATTATAGACCTGTGTTGTCCAGAACTAGCACCGCGTAGTTCATTTGAATGTAATGAAATCCGTCATGTTTGTATGAAAATCCGGTATTTTATATGATTTCCGTCGTTGTTTATATGAAATATCAGTTTGTCTACGTGTTTGCGTGAATTTCGTCCGGTTGGTTGAGTTGTTGTCATAATGTGTGCGGCTACGGTTGGATGGCGTAATTTGCGGGTCGCCGGTCGGTCTGCGGACGGCTCAGGCGGCATTGTGGGACAAACAAACACAGCTCGTGCGAGCTCGTCTCCAACGTGCGCGCTGGAGGATGCATGACAACATGAGCACCCGAGCCATTCCTCGTTCATCGGTGGCAAAGGCACCGGTGGACAAAAGGGTCGCCAATATTTTGGCTACCCCGGGCAAGATCCAAACAGCCCCTCCCAACAGATTCAAATCCCTCGTTCGCCGTGGAATTTTTCCATCTGTTGTTTTCATGGACTAGCAAGATGCCCGTGCATTGCACAGAACATCAGGATGCTTTTTTTTTACAAACTCCCGCATGCATGCAAGGGATAATTAATGTCCTCCTTTGCTAGTACCACGAGGCAAACGCCATTAATATTGCATCGATTAGTGTTAGTGGCCTTGTATATCTGCAAATTGTAATTTTGATAGTGGCCCCTTGTATATAAAAATGGAGGGAGAAAGATGAGAGATAAGGTGAGGAGGAGTGGGGCGTGGTGGTGACTGCTGGTCGGACTAGGCGGAGGCATGGGGATGGACGACACATTATGTCTAGGTTTGTATCTCTCTCACACACACCCACGTAGGTGGGGGACGTGCACGGAGAGAAGAGGTGCACGCACGGCGCACGTACTCCCGTCTCTTTCCCAACCACACCCGCGCAGGTACACGGTGGAGCTCATTTCTGTACGAAAAAGGCAGCCCACGTGGTAATTTGGATCGTGTACTAGTTGTCCACTTGGTGGAGGGAGGATCGTCTACCACGGGTGAATAAACAAATTGCGACTTGACGCGTTATGTTAAATTAAAAAAAGAGGCAAACCATGTGGGGCCTCCCTTAGAGGCAAGGCTCTATACACTGGAGTACTTTTGATGTGTCCCATCAACTCGCAGAACGAGGAGAAGCTTGATTAGTACGCCGTCTCCCCCGCCCACGGGCGCGGTGGCTCGCAGGATGAGGTGAAGCTTGCTTACGAGTAGTAGTAGTACTACTACTACTACTACACGCCTTTACGCCCGCTCCCTCGCCCACGCGCGCGGTGGCTCGTAGCACGAGGAGAAAATTTTACTACTCCCTCCGTTTACTCCTCGTCCTTACTATGTACTTTGGTTAGTACTCCCTCCATTTACTTATACAAGGCCACTATAAAAAAAATACATTTTGCATCTATACAAGGCCACAAATAGTAATCGAGACAAAAGTTACTACTCCCTCCTTTCTAGTTTATGGCTCAATTTCAAAATCTCTCCAACCATGGTAGACGGTGAGTGGTCGAATTAATTTCGTTGTTTGCACAAGTAATTAGTACGATCATTTTTCTCAAGAAGTTATGTTTACCGAGGCATTAATTAGAACGAATGCATGAATGACCACTAAATTTCCATGAACTTGTACATGCATTGGTTAGTTTCCTCTTGACACTGCTTGCGTCGGGTGATCTAACGCACCTCGAAATCCAACATGTAATGGTACTACTACTAGTATAGTAGAATTGAGACTTATCAAACGGAAAAACGAATGTTTTTTACATGAGCCCTATAAACCCTAGTGGGTACGTACTCCGTAAAAACAGATTTTTCCAAAACTATGTCGCTCCCTTTCATGAATTCTGTAGTATACTCCTCCGTCGACGCTCCCTTTCATGAATTCTGTACTTCCTATCGCCGACATGTGGGACATATAGCAACCGGGTCGACATGTCAAGCACCAAATAACACTGCAGAACAGCAGGGGGGACGCACCCCACTCATACCGGCCCAATTGTAGTAATGAGCAATGAGACGTCAAATCACAATGCCGCACCTTCCCAGGCGGACGAAGCAACCATTATTTCACACTTCGGTTCGCCATCATCTCAAACCACGTAGTATTGCTTCTGCCTCAAGAGGGACACGCGCATCGCCTTGGTACATCAGGACACGTGGGACCGCATGACAGGCCATGCTCCCCCGCCGATCGCTCGGTAAAATCACCTCATTTTTACTATACTTCCTCCGTATCGGTTTACTACATGGCATGCACATCGTTCTAGGTTGAGAATTTAACTGGCTATATATGTGATGAACAGTACTCTAGCCTTTTAAAAATGTATACTTTTGTACAGTAGTACTATTGATGGATTACGCCATGCAGCAAAAATTGAAATTAAAAAAAAGGTGGTACATATAGAGAGCGCTCGTCGCCAAATTATGCATATAGTACTATTAAAAAAGCTAGTACGTGCTTAATTGGGGTGCTAAATTCTATTAAAGAAATACTAGTAGTATGTACATACTGAAGAGTTAAAGTAACGACAAGAAACATAACATAATTCTGCTGGGGGCTCGGCACAACACACCCCTCAAATTAAACTAAGCACACCTCAAATTAAACTATGCAACTAATCCGGTAGACACTGCATTAGAAGTTTAGAACCACCATGAGCAACGACACTGCCACCTTACTCAGAGTCCTCGTCCACGTCCTCGACTTCGTCCTTGTCCCTCTTCCTCTTGGCCGATACTTCTTTGCTTGAACCGCACACTTGGCTGTTGCTCTTCATCCAACCCTTGTAGATATTGAAACAAAGGTAGCCATCCATTGCAGCGTAGTGGATGTGGTCTATATCTAGTACATTCCGCTGCCATGCATGACGATGAAACGTTTAATGAGGTTTTTCTAGTTTACGGTACGAAGGATGAACCATGGCTCCTGCCAGGGTCAGCATTGAACGCTGACGAGAGGGCACCAGCCGATTCTTCTGGCGGTCGAAGGGGTTGCCTACAACGAGGCCTATTCGACCCAGGACTTCTTTGTCGTTCTTAAAGTCTACAGTAATGAATTTCACTGTTTTGTCCTTGAGGAAGTTCTTAAAATCCTGGCACTCAACGTCGGCATGGCATATGTGGTAGACCAAGCAAACATTATGTAAGCAAACCTGGATCACAGCGGGCTTCTTCCTCTCTTCGTCCTTTAGATCCTTCTCTCGTCCCAGGACTGTGGTGTACTCAACATCTAGCCCAGCGACCCACTCATCATCTGAGTTTTCGAACATGCGTCTGAAGCGAGAAAGGCATCCTTTCACCGTCGCGGAAGAACGGGTGTAGATGGCGTCGAACTCATCGCCGGTGATGGTTCTAACCTTGTACTCACCGCCGATCGTGGAGATTTCGGACGCCATGGATTTGGGAGGAGGGTTAGGATTAGTGGAACTGCCATAATGTGAATGGACGGGACGACTAGGAGCGAACCGCCGTAGTATTGAAGGACGTGCAGGGACGAGTAGGAGCGAACTGCCAGCGTGCGAACGGCAGGGTAGTGGCTTTCCATTCTCCCATGATACGGGTTTCCGAGAGCCCTTGGATCTGAGATCGAACGGTTGCATGGTGTGATTCTAGACCTATGGGTGAATATCCTATCCTGAGGGTTATTCTGCAAATTTTCAGCAACTTAGCATGCGACCGTTTGATCTCAGATCCAAGGGCTGCCAGCAGCCCGTATCATGGTCGCGCCTACCACGACTGTCGCGTCGCTCGCGCGGTCGCGCCCTTGGAGATTTAACATGGTGCGTTAGGCTATCTGATGTTGGCATGTCATACATAGTCATCACTTAATCACTCATTCTACAACAAGGTTGGCTATAAGTGTATTGTTTTTAGTCCTCTCTATCTCTTTCTTTGTACTCCCTCCGTCCCATAATATAAGAACGTTTTTGACACTAGTGTAGTGCCAAAAACGTTCTTATATTATGGGACACAGGGAGTACTAGTATTTATTGCATTTGCCAAGGAGTGACCTCTTCCAATGAAATGGTGTTGCTAAGTTTGCTTCATTTAATTAGCTATAGACTCAAAATTGTCTTTTCACCTAGGTACACGCGCTTAGCACCGTTTCTTCCTTGGGTCACCAAACTAGTCTCTCTCTTCTTGATTAACTTGCCACATCAGACTTTATGCCTATGTGGCAAGCTTAAGCACCTGTAGGAGCAAGTAAAAGTAAGTACAATAGTGCGCTTTACATGGCATTTTTGCATATGTGGACGAAAGAGAGGCAAGGAAAAGTGAGAAGTGGGCTCTCATGCAAGAGCCAGCCTCTACTACATGGTGGAGCATTGGGAGAGGCACCTGTATGGAGGTGGTCAGGAAACGGGAGACTCACGCCGGTCGTAGCGCCGCAGTTAAAATGATAATGGCAAGTCAAATCACGGGGCCCACCTGTCCAGCAGTAACTCGCTGTCAAATCACACAGCCCTACGTTTGCAGCAGCCTACTCCCTCGTCTTCTCGTGTCTCTGTCAAACTGACTAGGCGGAACTGCCCCGCCTACCACACAGGAAAAGCCCCGCCCTCGACTTTTAAGTACAACTACATCCGCTTAAGAATCCAATGATATACTTTTTGTGACATAGTAACTCATATTTAGTTAGTCAAATGGATGACCTAGAACTACGTGCAGGCCCTATAAACCAAGACGCCTAAAAATAAAAAAACCGAGACGGAGAGGGTAGTTCAGCACGTATCTTTTCAGATCAATATAGTCGGGATTCACCAAGGAGCAAAACCAAGTGGTAGGCTGCTCCTGTCGTGTTGGCGTAGCAACCCAAGCAGGGTCAGTCCGCACACGAAATGGCGACACACTTAACAGGACCCCTTTGGCCGACATGTGGCTCATCCACCGTCTTGTTCCACGTGCGATGCACCAAATTACAGTTCGGAGCAGCGGTTGGAATTGGAGGCACCCCGGTCGTAGCGCCGCAGTAGTAGAAAATGAGCGATGAGGGGTCAAATCACAAAGCCCCACCTTTCCCGCATTAAGCTGGACGGACGAAGCAACCATCATTTCACTCTAGGGCGCAAGAGCATAAAGAAAAGAGAAACAATGATGCGTGCGGCAGCTACCTAGGGCACCCTAGGGTAGGGGTCTCCACTACAGATCCTTTTTTTGAAAGCGCCTCCACTACAAATCGGCTTCTCCCTCGTCCTCTTGAAGAAAACCGATGATGAGTGCGGCGGTAGGGTTTGTAGGAGTACTACGGCGTGCGGGGCCACGTCGTAGTAAACGGGTTCGAGTCGACGCCTTAAATATGTGTGGGCCGCTTGGTTTTACGGGAACGAGGCAGCATTTTGGGTTCGGGGACCAGTGGAGATATAGTACGTACAAAAAATTGTGGACGTAGGTTCGACCGAAAGGCAATGATGCATGGGCCCTGCATTTTGATATACCCGGGGCCGCGTGAAATTTGCTACTCTACTCAAAACTAGTAAGGTACACATGTATTGAACGCATGAGATTTCGAAACCAAATTATGAATAAATACACACTATAGCATGTAAAGCTTTGAGTCATATATGCATGATGTAGATGTTCGTTTAGTTCTTATAGTTCATCTCATTCAAAATCAATTAGTTTTATAAAAATGTTAAGATTCATGGGGTTGTGCATTGTAAATCATAAAGTAAAAAACAAATAATGGCAATTCATTTAGAAAAAATAATCAATTATGATACAGAAGATTCTAGAACAAAGGAGAAGTGCTTGTGTTTTGAGGTTTGTGCATTATGCTTAAGTTCAACCATGGAGTCTTCTAAATTGTACATGTGGCAGATCTGGTGGAATGTTGATGATATCCAACGGCCAGTAGTGCTCGGATTTGCCTATCTCTGCACTGTCGGGTTAGCTTCATCCAGCGACCATCTTTCAAAGTTATTGGCACACTATATAGTTCTTGTGCCATAGTTGCATGTTTTGGAAAAAAGCTACTAGTGGGTTGTACTATCTATTTAGGAATAGAAGATGTATACATGGAAGTTGTAGGGAAAGAGATGACATGGAGCATCTCAATTCCTATGAGTAGGGATTGGAAAAGAGATGTCATTTGGTTCACATCATAGGAACTTTTCTATTGAATCTAGAGATGACATGTATCTCAATTCCTATGAGGAGGGATTAGAAAAGAGATGTAATTTGGTTCATATCATAGGAACTTTTCTATTGAATATACGCTAATGTTTATTTTCCTTTGAAATTAAGGGAGTATAGGAATCCATTCATATGAACCAAGTGGCTCTAAAGCTATAGAAATGATATCATGTTTATTTCCTTTGAAATGTGGAGTATATGAATCTATTCCTATGAACCAATTGGCTCTAAAGGAAAAAATCCTATAAAAATCATATCATATAGAGTTCCTATGATATTCCTCGACACTAAAGGATGCTTGAAATTGCTGCGGGTGATACGATGGTCTTTCTTTGTAGACTCCTCACCCATCTTTATAGTTACCTCTCGAAGATGAATGAAATGATATATACATGGTATTCTACATGTGCAATTTGGTACACGAAAACTCGGTAAAAGTTTGCGAGGTTCGAATTTTCAATAAAGCTATATGCACTGCATTTCGGAACGGAGGGAGCATACGGCAGTTGCTAACACTCACGTGGAAGATTTGTGTGTAGGAGGAGTGGCTGTTCTGTTAAATGACATGGCAAAACTGACACTGTCGGATGCCGATCTAACGGTTCTTACGGCGTTCGTCAGGAAAAGGCTTGTGGCGAACGTTTGTCGGATAATGATTTACGGACACATGCATTGCATTGATACGTGCCCCCCTCTCTCTCACGCACACGCACCCTCACGAGTCACGACTCTCCCGAGTCCTCTCGCAGACTCGCACATCGCACCCACCGTCTATCTGCAGGTAGACGTCACGCACATATGTGCTCTTCACACCCTACCCTCAGAACTTCTAAAAAACAAAAGACGGCGCGCACATTTTATTTTAGCTCACACGTCACACACTTATACTATTACTCTTGCGGCGAACGTTCTTTGGGCATAGTATATTGTACTCTCACAAAGAGAAGCGGTGCACGCACGCACTAGTTCTCTCACACCCACTCGCGGGTACATGTAGGAGCACATTTTATTTGAAGCCGGTACAACAAAATCACTCCACTATATATAAAAGCAGGAGCCTTAGCGTTTGCTTTACTAGGGTTCCTCTCGTTCACTCTCTCATGCTCTCCAGATCTAAGAAACAGAGGTGGCCACACTCTCTCTCAGCTCATGGCTGGTCACAAATCCGGCCGGACAACCTCGACCGGGGCAGGGGTGTAGGAGCATCATTCACGCTCTCGTCGGTGGCGAGGGAGGAGACCAATGGCTGCCCGCGCGTCCCGATCGGCGGCCGTCGTTCTCTCCGAGAGAGCGCCGGCTCGGGAGGGCCTCCAATCCCTTCTTCCTCCCTGCGGTATTGTGGCCAAGATGCGGCCTCCCGACGCCGTCTTTGCCACATGCCGACGACCCTCAGGTATATATTCCTTTGAAACCTGCCTTGCTCTACTGCCCCAGCTCCCTTCGTGTGGATCCTTTTCTACTTCCATCCACTGTTCCAAAGCCACCTAGACTTCTACTATTATTAGAAGTAAAGCTAGTTCATACAGTCGACTGAAAGCGTTGGTTCAAACAGGGAAGAAAGTGGGAAAGCTGTAGCATGAATGTAGGACTTGGTTCTAAGAGGAAACGGGGGAAAGTAGTAATATCTGTCACTGTTTAAATAACCGTATTTCATATTTGCACAAACAGGGATGTCTGTCTCTGTATCGTTGTATCCCTCGTTGCCGTCGTCTAACATCCCGTCTTCAAGGTATCCCTACATTGGTAGTAACTAAGGTAGAATGACCAACGCAATCTAAAAGAAGCTGATTCGTACGTTTTACTTCCTGATTGAAGTGCAGGGACGAGCGAAAACAGCTGCATCCTAGTCCGGAATGCACTTTCTACCAGTTCATCCACGGACCGAGGACTAGCTGGCACGGCTGCACGGCGGTTTTTTGGACAGGTGCGCGGACAAGAGGCATTGTGGTCTGCTTATTTCTGCAAATAGCGGTGCTTAAATTTAGTGGAATGCACAAGCATTTCAGCTGGTCAGTACACTGCATGGTTCAGTTTAGCATTCTAGCTGAGACCACAATTATAATTGGTTATTCTGGAATGAGAGAACCTAACCATGGATGGTGGCAACAAGAAAAAACCAGAGTGAACTCCAGGAAATTTAAGCCTGCCTGGAGGCCCTTTGCTCAGAGAAGCCTTGCTTGTTTTTTCCTGATTTGTAAACCTTTTCACAACTTTGTCTTTTGCTATGAACTAGTATATGTTTGTTATGTTCTACGAATCATTGAGATGTATAAAATTGCTTAACTTATGCTTTTCAAGTTTTTTATGAAGACGAGTTTAATGTGAGTGTTCCACATGAGCGCTGGACTAGCGTGTGAACGTTTGGAATTTATTACATTGTGGCCTCAATTAACTTCACGAACCACTGTAACAAGATACATAGTTGCTTATATGTCAGACAGCAGATTGTTGATTGTTAGCTGGTCGATAGCCTAGTGTTGAAGCAAGCTGAGCCAATGTGCCGTGTTTTGCACAATTGCTTACAAGTGGGGTAGCACCAACAGTGTTTACAAGTACTTATGTATACGTCCGCGCACGGTTCTCGAACTAGTGCTCTATTTCATCAAAACACACACTGCTCGTATGATAAACCGTGACAACTTATGTCTTACCATGCCATATTCATGAAAAAACTAGTGAGGACGCATCTGTTTCGGCAACAATTACGATGGTTCTCACATGATTCACGGGCACACAAAAGTAGCAGCAGTTCCTATAGACGGATTCAAACAGAGTACTAGCCCAGAGGGGTCGATAACAGGCAAGGTTCGGATAATTAGACACAATCCAAACTACTATTAAACACTAGCTGGGGCAACTATTTCATGCCTCGATCTAATTTGGGCTGGACACAAGACGGACCTTGCCATGAACATCATCGAGGACGTCCCGCAGCAGCTCAATCCTGTGAACCTTCATGAAGACAACCTTGTGGCCTTGCCACTGATAAACTTCTTTGTGGAGGCATGCCACGTCATCTTCCTGCGTAAGCTTGACAAGAACAGTATGCCTCACAAACAAAGGAGTAGCTTTGAACTTCTTGTGCTTCAGTACACCCTGCACAACACGCTTGACAATAGTGAGGCTGGAATACAACTCTTCATTGGTATAACCGCAAATGGCTTCCAGGATCCAAAAGCCTAAGAACTCTGTTTTCCCAGTGCGTATATTCAGGTCGTCCGCCTCATAGCGAGTGACATGTACAACCACACAATCCTTGTCTGCATCAGGGCTCTAATTGAAACAGAAACAAATTCTGAATTACTTTTCAGTATAAGAAACACAAGTTATTTAAACCACTATTTATAGCATGGCATCGAAGCTAATAAAATTTTGCATTATTAATCACCACATACTTCCTTTTCTAAAAAAAATCACCACATACTTAGATGAAAAACCACAATCGAGATCGGCAAAGAAGGAAATCACCTTGGGCAGCTCAGCGGGGGGGGGACACATCCTCGAAGGGGGAAAACTGCTCCTGCAGTGCCACGGGGGCTGTAACCTCAAACGGGGCGTTGACCATCTCAATAGTGGCCGTGAGCGTATCTGGGGTCGGCTCAGTGGTTGCCTCCATCTTCTTGGAGCTCTCTGTCTCGTGGGGATCAGCCTCCCGCGTCTGCTCCAATATCGGCAGATCTTTGCCTGGTTCTCATTGGTCCATCATTAAACTGACGAATACTAGGAGACCACTGAAAGGAAAACACAATCCCAATGACAATGAAACAAAAAGAGAGTGAGGATCGGTTACTGCTTTGCAAAAGTTCTTTTTTTCTCTGAACGAAAATATACCAACATCACGGATCTGCTTACCTTCCATTGGTTCGGAGAGAAGAACAGTGGCAGATGCGAGTGTTGCCTTTCTTGAAGACGGCGAGGGAGAAGGGGATTCAGCGAAGAGTGAAATGATGGTTGCTTCGTCCGTCAAACTTAGACTGCGGGGAGGTGGGGTTTTATGATACGACGGCTCGTTACTGCCGCGCTACGACCTGGGTGACTCTACGCCTGCATACTGCCTTCTAATTTGGTGGATGGCATTTGGGCCCGCGCACTGCATGGCCCGCATGTCGGTGAACAAAAGTATAACGACATTCAGTAGAGGGATATGTTTCAATGACCTAGGAGGAGCCAGAAGCGGTAGAGTGTCTCCACTGTACTAGTAGTAATTGTTTTTCTGGGTAGCTGTAGAGTGCCTCCATTGTACTAGTAGTAATTGTTTCTCTGGGCCCAAGACAAAATAGCCCTAGTAAATAGTAAAATCAATTCAAAAGACCATATATTTACTGAATGAGAGGCGCTACCCACACCCAGCACACCGCCCCCCCAAAACCTGGGTGCTCTTCTTCCTCCTCGCTCCCACCCACCTCACGTCAGCTCGCTCCACTCGTACCCCCAAATTCCTCACCTCACTCCTACAGAAAACCCCAGCTCCCCTTCTTCCTCACTCCTACAGAAAACCCCCAGCTCCCCTTCTTCTTCGCTCGCACTACAACTAGGCTCGTCATTCGTTACTCTGCTCAAATCCGTGAGCGCGACGCGACGCCCTCGAGGAAAATGGAGTCGGCTGACCCCAGCGCCAAGAAGATGAGGCTCCCGCCAGCGGTGACGCCTGTTGTAGATCCCGCACCCGGCAGCGCAGGGAGAAGCGGCGACCCCGCCCCCACCGGATCCCAGGAACCCGTAGAATCTTGGGTGGACCGCATCAGTGATCTCCCAGACGCCGTCCTTGGGGAGATCATCTCGCTTCTCCCCATGAAGGATTGCTGCCGCACCCAAGTCCTCTCAATTCGGTGGCGCCCTCTATGGCGCGCCGTGCCCCTTAATCTTGACTGTCGTCAGCTATCTCTCTTCAATGATTTTGAAATCCCCAGAGCCATCATCTCCTCCCACCAGGGCTCCGTTCAAATCCTCTGCATCCCGTCATGCTACCTGAGCAAGCATACCATGCCCTGCACGGTGGACGCCTGGCTGAAATCCCCTGAATTCACAGAACTACAGTTGCTTGAGTTCTACTATTCCCCTGGAAATCACATACCACATACCGAACGCCATGAACTTGTGCCCTCAGCACCGATGTCCATCTCGCGGTTTTCGTCCTCTCTCCACACCGCCACCTTTGCGCTGTGCTACCTACCAGACAAGCTGGTACTAAACCTTCGACTCTAATTTCTCAAGAAACTTTCACTTGTGCGGGTTCGTATATCGGAGGCCTCATTGCACAGCATCATCCACTCCAGTTGCCCTGCGATGGAGTGCTTGGTGCTTGTTTTCACAGTTAGAATCGGTTGTCTCCAAATAAAGTCGCCTAACCTTGTAAGAATTGGAATTTCTTTTGACGGAAGGCATCTCATCATCCAAGATGCCCCTTCACTTCAAAGGTTGATCCTTGATTCTAGTTATTCACCGTTGCAAATAACCGTCCTCTCCGCGCCTAAACTAGAGACCTTGGGTGTAATACATGATCTCTATGCTCATTTCAATATGCTGTTTGGCTCCACAGTTCTTCAGGTACTTTATATTATCATCTACAATTGTAACCATAAGCTGCATTTTAAATTTCTGCGCATAATTTGTATATCATCTTGGAGTACACATTTTGTACTAATATTATGTTCTATGCTCAATGAAGAGTTTCTCCATGGATGGCCTATCAATTGTGCTGGATTCTATCAAGATCTTATATATCCAAATGAATAGTTTTGATCTGAACAAGATTATTAGCTTGCTGCAATGCTTTCCATGTCTGGAGAAGTTGTATATAAAGGTGACAATTTCACGCACATTGGAAGCCCGCATATAGTGTACTAGAATTAACCGTTCAGCTGTTGCTCTTTCGACACTCTTCTTTTAGACCTTAACTGTTTTCAATCTTCATGTCTATTTACGCAACAGGACGGGGTAAGAAAGTTATAACCAATCGGTGGATTCATAAGCATCGGGATTTCCTCACTTATCATGAGATTCGATTGAAGACAATAACGCTAGAACGATATGTAGCCAACCGTGCAAACACAAGATTTGTCACATTCTTCCTGCTGAATGCGAGGTTACTATTGTCCATCGGGCTTAAGTTTATCAGCAGCATGGTTTTGACGGATGGGTATGTCGAAGAGCAAAAAAAGGAGTTTCAGGTGGGCAAAAGAGCTTCTGACCGTGTCGGGCTTCTATTTACAACATATTGTGGTCATAATCCAGTAAATTTTACAACCCAGGATATTCATTCTATGGACCTGACCCATCCATTTGACTGTGACTGCTGAAAACAATGCTGGAGTTAGATGTTGTTGCCCTTTTCAATCTGGTTTTTTTTGTAAACCTGATGAAAAATTAACCCTCGTGCTTTTGTATAGTTTGTAAGCTGGAGTTAGATGTTCCTGCCCTTTTCAACTCGGCTGTGACTGTCATATTTTCTTTGAAACAAAGCAAATGGCTTGCCATTCGTTTAATTTAGAGTGAAATATTGTAACAAATCCCAACCAAGGGAAATAACATCACTCTCGCCGGCTGCTTGAGCTCACTGTCCATTACAGAAGCCAAGTGATTAGCCCCCACCAGCACCCACAAACAGTGGATCTGAACAACCTTGGGTACACTGACGAACGGTTCGTCCTAGCCAATGATGTGGCACAGGTTATCTATGTGAAGGACATGTCTACCAGACCGAGAAAAAGAAAAGATAAGGAAGCGAATACATCATACGATGAGCCAAAGCGCCACATAGTTCTTTCAGGAAAAAGGGACATTGTGGGAGTGGAGGGCAAGACAGACATGTCTGAAGATTATGAGAAGTTTCATGAAATTCCTCCCTTCAAAGTCAAGGCTGACATAAGCATCCTGATAAACGATGAAGATTATCCATGGTTACGGCGCAATAAGCAAATGACACAAGCGAAGAAAAAGTGAAGACTTTCTCCCGCAACTATTATGATGATACCATGCCAACTTTGTAACGGACGAGTATGATACCATTGTCCGTCTTGTACACGAAGTGCATCTAGTTTTTGCCGTAACCCTCTCAACTTTCTTGCACATGCTATGTGGATGAAATGATGATACCATGCCAACTTTCAACCTTTTCAGAGTTCATTTGAAATGCTTTTCAATTTTAGGGTCTTATAGCTCAAAATAATTAGTAAATGCATGAAAAATAACAGGCCAAAAATTAAAAATTATGCCACCTACTGGGCCACCACGGCCTGAATACGATTAGAAACCCATCCATGGGCCAGGATTCAGGCCCGCAGAAGGCCCAGTAGGCCCACAGGCATGTACAGAGAGGTTAGGCCCGTAAGCCTGCTTTAGAGAGGAGCTCGATAGCTCAGGCGCACCGCACCTTATAAACAGGTGCGACTCTCTCTCAGCTAGCGAGGTGGGACTAAACTCCCACCACCACGCCGCTGTGCAAGGCCATTCGTCCCGGTTGGTGGCACGAACCGGGACCAATTCCACCCTTGGGTCCCGGTTGGTGCCACGAACCGGTACTAATGAGGCTGTGGCCCCACGAGCACCTTTAGTACCGGTTCGTGGCACGAACTAGTACTAGAGTTTCTTACTAAGCAGTTTTTTAGTCCCACCTCGCTAGCTGAGAGGCACTAGGAGCGGTTTATAAGCCCTGAGTGCAGAGACGATGAAGAAGAGGCGCAATGCTCACGTTGCTTAGCTTCAAGCCTTGAGGAATAAGGTAGACTGCATGGAGCTATGTGCAGTGCAGTCTACACTATTCCGAAAGGTTTGAAGCAAATCAACTAGCATTGCGCCTCTTTTTTATTTTTAATAACTTATTACAACTCCGGACTTCTTGGGTTCCGACAAAATAAAATAAGCTTTAATAAAATTTATGAAACTAAAATTAACAAAGTATTTTCTGTTCAAAACATTATAAGAAACATCTAGTATTATTGAAACTAAAATCATAGAAAATTTATGCAACTAAAATTATCGAAGTATTTTCTGTTCAAAATCATTAAAAGCAAAAAGAATTTTCATAAAGAACTTTTTTTGATAGAAACTTTAATAGCAAAAAGAATTATCATAAAGTAAAATAAATAAGTAATTAGAAACAAAATAAAATAAAATAAATAAGTTTTTTGTTGTAAGTAGAAACAAAACAAAATAAATAAAGCAAAAAAGAAAACAAAAAAACTAAATACAGCAAAAAGAATTTTCATAAAGAACTTTTTTTGATAGAAACTTTAATAGCAAAAAGAATTATCATAAAGTAAAATAAATAAGTAATTAGAAACAAAATAAAATAAAATAAATAAGTTTTTTGTTGTAAGTAGAAACAAAACAAAATAAACAAAGCAAAAAAGAAAACAAAAAAACTAAATACAGCAAAAAAAATTGTCGGGGTGCTGCCCGCTGGGCCCTCCAACCCTCGGGTTTGCAAATACAGGCCCAGAAGGGCTAGAGGGCTCAACGGGCAGCGCGCCAAAGTTAGGCCAAGAAGCCTGCTATAGAGAGGAGTCCGAGACAGCAGCCGCAGCGGGGCTTATAAACCACTCCGAGCCCCTCTCAACTAGCGAGGTGGGACTAAACTTTTGGCCGCGACCCGGGCAGCAAGAGGCCTTTGGTCCCAGTTGGTGCCACCAACCGGGACTAAAGGGGTGCATTCGTACTAAAGGGGTGCATTGGTACGGGTTCGTGGCACCAACCGGGACCAATGCCCCCCCTTTAGTCCCGGTTGGTGCCACCAACCGGGACCAAAGGCCGCCGCTTCCCGCCCTTTGCGCTGCTGAAAAGAGGGCTTTGGTCCCGGTTGGTGGCACCAACCGGGACTAATGCCTACCTTTAGTCCCAGTTGGTGCCACGAACCGGGACTAAAGGCTTTGCTATATAAGCAAATACTTAGGAATTTTTTCAGAGTTCATCTGCAGTTTGCCCCGACGACGCCAATGCCGCCAAGCTGCCCCGACGCCGCCCGCCGCCCCGACGCCGCCAGGCTGCCCCGACGCCGCCCGCCGCCTCCGCCGTCGCCGTCGCCGTTGCCCGCGCCCTCGCCGTTAGCGGCGTCCCTGCCCCGACGCGCGCCGCCCCGGCAAATCCCCGTCGTCGCCGTCGCCCTGCCCCGCCCTTCGCCGCCGACGCCTCTGCCCCTGCCCCGACCACGCCGCCGTCACCTCTGCCCCTGCCCCGACGCGCCGTCGTCGCCTTGGTCAGGGCCGGCACAGCCCCCTTCCTCCCTGTCTTTTTATTGCATTTTTAAAAAAATGTATATATGTATGTTCATGTATATATGTTCTCCGTGTATATATATGTATGTTCATGTATATATGTTCTCTGTGTATATATGTTCTCTGTGTATATGTTCATGTATATATGCAAAAGATAGATTTTTAGAAAATTTAGGATTTTTTCTATTCATAGTTTTTTGGAGATATTAATTATTGTAGAATATGCGAATGTTTGTATATTCATATGAACAATGCATTAGGCAAAACCTTTACTTTTTTCGAAATTTTCTATTTGAACATTTTTTTTATGAATGAGAGGAAAAAGGAAAATAAGAAGAGGAAGAAAGGAGAAGAAGAGGAGAGGAAGAAGAGGAGAAATAAATAAGAAGAGGAAAAAAGAAGAAAAAGAAGAGGAGAAGAAGAAAGGAATAGAAGAGAAGAAGAAAAAATAGAAAAAATTCTATTTTTTCTTCTTCTCTCCTCTATTCCTTTCTTCTTCTCCTCTTTTTTTTCTTCTTTTTTTTCTTCGATCTTCTCCTCTATTCCTTTTCTTCTTCTCCTCTTTTTGTTTCTTCTTCGTTTTCTTATGTTTTATCGGGTCTGTCGTCGTCGATATACCCCTCTCCCGATAACTTCAACACAAGGGGGGGGGTCGATATACCCCCTCCCCGATAATATTATTTTCCCATGTACATGCATTGTCGTTGTCGATATAACCCCCTCCCGATAGCTTCAACACGTGGGGGGGGTCGATATACCCCCTCCCCGATAACATTATTTTCCCATGTATGTATGTCGTCGTTGTCGATATATATAACTCCCTCCCAGATAACATCGACATGATGGACGGTCGATATTTATACCCCCTCTCGACCATGATAACTTATACCACGGGAGCACCCCCCGGCCCTCTCGCTCGACCAAAACTCTCGAGGACACCCAAACCGTAGAAAAAAAACGATGTCGGTCTCCTACCCCCTCCCGCCGCGCCCCTACCCTTGAAGCGTTGCCGAGGCCACCCCAAACCCGGAATAAGCTAGGTCTATGTTTGCACTAACCACCTGCTGTCATGTTTGTGTAATAATTGGCATGTTGTAATATTTGCAGCAACAATGGAGCACGGACGAGACGAGCAAGCAGAAGAGGTGTTGGGGGACATAATCTTAGCCGGAGGTGATATCTTGTCGTATCTTAACGACAATGATGGTCTGGAAGAACAGGGTGAAGAAGCAGGCTTCGGTGATCGAAGAGTGGAGGAGGAAAGACATGATTATGATGGCTCCGGTGACCCAATGATGGTGCAAGAAGGAGCCCGTGGTGACGGCTCTGGTGACCGAACAGTGTCCGGCCAGGTAAATATATTAGTTAAGCCTGTGCTGACTAGCTAATTGATGCATTCATTGTTTTGGTATGTACACATATTAATTAACACTCGTCTTTCTTCTTTTTTCTAGCCCTCCAGATCGAGCACAACTGCGGTAAAGAGACGAGGCCCGAAGAGAAAGTTGCACTCGGATGAAAGGTTTGAGATCACAGCAATCGCGCGCGACGGCCAACCGATTGAACCCATCCGGACAAAGGATGCATTTGCTGCTCATTGCGGGGTTCTAGTTAGGGACAAGATCCCGATCAGCATCCACCAATGGTATAATCCTACGAAGGAAGACCCTGAGGTGTCTTATGTCAATGATATGCAGAAAGATGATCTTTGGACTGAGCTCCAGGCAAATTTCACCCTACCGCCAGAGGAGGATCCGGAGAAGCCAGTTAACGAGCAATTAATCAAGTCTCATGCTCTTAAGAAGATGGCAGACCTATTCAGGAGGTGGAAGAATGAGCTAAAAATGTTTGTCGACAAAGAAGAGACACCAGAATTCATCGGCCGGTATGAGAAGATCAGAGATCACTGGCCCGCATTTGTGGCCCACAAGACATCGGAAAAGAGTAAGAAGATGTTAGCGACAAACAAGAAGAATGCTGCGAAGAAGAAGCTTCACGATCGCACGGGGTCAGGTGGCTACCTCAAAGCCCGGCCTAAGTGGGCCAAGGCTGAGAATGATCTGCTTGAAAAAGGGATCCAACCACAGATAATGAACTGGACAGACCGTTGCCGGACTTGGTTCTTCGGGGCTGGCGGAACCTTGGACCCTGTATCAGGGAGGTGCGTTTGGACGAATGAGCTTTTGAGAATACCAGTCAAGAAGATTCAGCAATATATCGATGCAGCGCAGGAAGGGACGTTCGTTCCAGACAGAGAGAACGATGAGCTCACAATGGCCCTCGGGAATCCTGAGCACCCTAGACGGACACGAGGCACGCCAGGCTCCGTTCCGTGGAAGGCTGGTTTTCCGGACACAGGCGGTTACAAAAGCTAGGAGAGGAGAAAAAAAATGGAGCAGACCCAAATTCAGAAGCTGCACGAAAGGGTTCAAGCGCTAGAGGAACGAGACAGCAATCGACATGCCGAAACTACCCCCGAAGCTACCCCGCCATCTCAGCGGAGAAGCAGCGTGGCTTCCACCGAGCTGCTTCAGCTGGAGCATGTCTTGACGGCTCCTGCTAGCTAACCCGTGGATGCTATCACGGAGTCTCAACATTGCCACCTTATGGCGCAATGGCAGAACTTCAAAGTCAAGGCGGCTGTTGGCTCAGTTTTACCTCCTGAACCCGGCGCAACCTACCACTGCCGGCCGATTCCAGAAGGATATGCTAGGGTGATGGTGGATGAAATAACGGAGGGATTTGAGGACCTCCAGCTTGACCACCCTACCGGTGAAGGGGAGACTTGGCTGGGTTTTGCTCTAAAGACTCCGTGCCTATGGCAGAAGGAGCTCATCAACCTTCCGAACAGGACGGCTCCGGCGAGTAAGGGCAGTCCGCCTCCTCCTCTGCCTCCTCCTCCGGCGAGTGATCAGGGCACTCAGCCTCCTTCTCCGGCGCATGGCGGCACTCCGCCTCCACCCCCGGCGAATGATCAGGGCACTCAGCCTCCTTCTCCGGCGTGTGGCAGCACTCCGCCTCCTTCTCCGCCTGCGCCGGCACGCCAGAGCAGCCAGCCTCCTCCTTCTCCACCTCGTTAGCAAGCGCGGAAGAGACCCGCCGCCGCTGCGGCTGCTCCGGCGCGTCGTAGTCCTTCTCCTCCGCCTCGTAAGCAAGGAAAGAAGACAGCCGCAGCCGCTCCGTCTGCTCTGCCGGCGTCTAGCAATACAGCTGCCAGAGGCGGGAGGCAATACAGATTCGGTCCTTCTCTCAAGACTCCAGAGAAGTTACCATACAAGAGGACCGAGGAGGAAACCAGGAAGATCGTGCGAGCCGAAGTGACAAACTTCTTTGAAGGGGTGAAAGCAAAGAAACATCCACCTCCGGAGGAGAAGGTAGATCCGGTGAAAGCAAAGCGAACTCTGGCTGCCCTGACAAAACCACCAAAGTCTCCGCCGAGAGGCAACTATGAGCGCATTCTTGCAAAGACATATGCCGAAGCGGAGCAGTCGGGAAGTACTGTCAGTGATCAAAGGTTAAAAGAACGACGAGCTGGGAAAAAAATTGCCTAGCTCGGCGAACAAGCGAACCAATCGTGCCCCCCGCTCTAGGTGTCAAAAGACATCGTCGCTAATTATCCGAGGATGGTGGCCGGTTATAGCAATCTTGGAGATTACCTGCCCGACGATGTACATTATGAAATCATGGAGGTGGACGAACACAAATACCATTACGGGAAGCCTCTCGTCAAAGATGAAAGATCTCTAACAACGATGATGCGAAGATTACATGATTGGTACATGAAAACCTGCAGAGAGTCTGATGGGATGAGTACTTTGACGCTGAGAGTTAAACCGGAGCATGACCTTGTTGGAATTGATCTGCTGAATGTTCCATTTGAGGATTTCTTCCAGTTTTACAATCAAAAGGCCCTCGATAAAACAACGATCACTTGCTACTGTCTGTAAGTAGTACTACTTCTATCATTAAGTCTCTCTATATAGGTCAGCTCTTTCATTGCATGTATTTATAATTATCCTCACTATATTATGCAGATTGAAGATCGCCGAATTGAAGAAAAGACAAATCGGTGATATTGGGTTCATTAACACAAATCTCATAGATGCATATACGGTTGAAAAACATCCCAAAGAAGCCGAGGCCAACTTGCTACGATCGTTGGTATTAAATCAAAACAAAGATATAATAATCTTTCCTTACAACTTCAAGTGAGTGTTACTGTCTGGTGCATATTCGGTTTCCCTTATTAGTCCAGGTTATGGTAATGTAATTGATGACTTATGCATGCATGCGCAGCTTCCACTATATTATCCTAGAGATTAAGCTTGAGCAGGGAGTAGTAACCGTCTTAGACTCGAGACGAAAAGATCCCCAGGACTATGCGAACATGACTCAAATGCTCGAGAAGTAAGTTAAATCGATCATTATCCACTATATCAGCAACTTTGTTCATTTCCTGATATCAAGTAATTGTTTTCTTCGTCTGGCAGGGTTTGGAGAAAATTCACCACAAAAGCTCCGGGACTGCCAAAGAAGCTGCAATTTAAACACCCAAAAGTAAGTACTATAGTAGCATGTTCCGCGCATCTCCTAGTGATTCAAGCGCTAGTTTCATCAATACCATTTAGCATGCTTGCTTATCAGTTTGATTGACCTCTATTTCTTGTAAAGTCGTTGTGGCAGGAACCCGGGAATAATTACTGTGGATACTACGTTTGCGAGTCCATCCGCTACACGACCTGTGAGCGGGGCTACTCTGACGAACAATATGAAGTGCGTAAGCAATAATATTCACAATTTTATTTTATTACCATCATTTGTGTTGAGTTTCATTTATTCATATATATATATATATATGTATTGACCCCCTTCTTCAACTTAGATGTTTCGGAAGCGGGATGAACTCCTATCACCAGATCGTATGCGAGCAATTCAAGAGGAATTGGCGGCATTCTTCCTTGACCACGTGATCGCTGAAAACGGAGAATACTATGTGGACCCTGTGTTCTTACAATTTAATTAGGAGATTGTATTGTAAGAGATAATTATTGTATATATGTAGCCGGTACTGTCGGATAGATATATGAGAACTTGTTGTTCGACCAATCTCTCGGAGAAGGAGAGGTGGTCGATATCACTTCTCTCTGTATGCATATGTTCATGACGATCTTCTGTTTCCTTCATTTGATTACTAGCTAGCGTGTCTAGTCCTCTCCATACGTATATAGTACGTAGCATCGACCAAGCACGGAGATAAGAGAGGACACTTCTCTCTATTAATTAGCTAGCTAAATTAACCAAGCACGTAGCATCGAACAAGCACGTAGCATCGACCAAGCACGTAGCATCGACCATACACCTATATTAACCCCCCAACCCCCCCCCCTTTCAAAAAAAACAAAAACCCCAGGCCCTGAAATGCTGACGCGTGGATGCCTATTGGTCCCGGTTGGTGACACCAACCGGGACAAAAGGCCCTGCCTATTGGTCCCGGTTGGTGGCACCAACCGGGACCAAAGGCCCCCCTGCCTGGGCTGGCAGCAGCGGCCACGTGGAGGACCTTCTGTCCCGGTTCGTGTAAGAACCGGGACTAAAGGGTTAGGGATTTAGTAACGACCCTTTAGTCCCGGTTCGAAAACCGGGACAAAAGGCCCTTACAAACCGGGGTAAAAGCCCCTTTTCCTACTAGTGGAGGCTGACTTGTGCGCCTACTACAGGTTGACGCGTATGCTTTCATAAAAAAAAGGTTGACGCACACGCAACGCCCTGTCAACTTAGTCAACACACGAGAGCAGTGACTGTTGGATGTCCATCCAACGACTATCGTGCTTCTTCAATCTCTGCTCTTCATGGTCCAGCCGCTCAAACAAGCGCCGACGAGACTGCCTGCTCCCTCCTCCCGTGGCCGGCTATGCTGCCGCGCAGGCCTCAAGGCCCCACCGTACTCCCATCGCTGGCCTAGCCATCCCTCTACTCACCCACACATGCTGTTATTCTCGGGCGATGGCAGACGAACCAGTAAACCCTCATACTCCTCTGCGTGGGAAACAACTGCCGAGTATTCCCTGGCTCCGTGTCGTTCCCTTCCTAGGCCTCGCCGCCGTCCACCGCCCTGGTGCTCTTGGCGCGGCCTGGTCAACGTGGTCAATGAATGACATCCATCGGAAGTGGATTGTACGTCGAAAGGCTGACAGTTGGGTCCACGGCCGCATGCAAGGAAATGCCCCCTTATTACGCGCAAAATAATGATTTCTCCACCTGACAGCTAGGACTCACAGGAAGGGCCTCTGTATTTCGCGAAAAAATGTTCCCCCCGCTGATAGGTCGGACCCACCAGCTATATCTTCGCACGCAAGGAAGTGCCTCCTTATTACGCCCAAAAAATGAATACCCCCTGCTAGCTGGGACCCACCATATTGTTGGGCTGACTTGTGGGCCTACTAAGTTGACGGGGACGGAGGGCTTTGTCAACTTAGTCAATACTCCAGTGACCGTATGATGTCCATCCAACGGCCATAGTGCTTCTTCAACCTCTGGTCTTCATGCTCCAGCCGCCCAAAGCAGCGCAGGTCGTGCCGCATGCTCCTGCCTCCCGTGGCCGGCTGTGCTACTGCGGAGGCCTCACCACCCCCATACTACTCCCACCACTTGCCAGGCCATCCCTCCACTCACCCACACCCCCTGTTATTCTGCGGCGACGGAAGCCTCACACCGCAGCCGAACCAGTGATCGCTCGTTCTCCTCTCCGCGTGGGCATCCACTGCTGTGTCTTGCCCGGCTCCGCGTCGTCCCCTTCCTAGGCCTCGCCGTCGTCCACCGCCGTGGTGCTCTCGGCGCGGTGTGGTCAATGTGGTCAATGACGGACTTCCATCGGAAGAGTACTATACATGGAGAGGCTGACAACTGGGTCCACGGCAGGCGCAAGGAAGTGCCTCCTTATTACGCAGAAAATAATTATTCCTCCACCTGACAGTGGGGACCCATCGGACGGGCCACCAGTATTTTGCGAAAAAAATCGTTTCCCCCTGACTGCTGGGACCCACCGGACGGGCCACCGTATTTCGCGAAAAAACGTTCCCCCGCTGTCAGCTCGGACCCACCGGAAGTGCCTCCTTATTACGCACAAAAAAAATGAATACTCCCCCGACTAGCCGGACCCACCTTGGTGGGAGGCTGACTTGTGGGCCTACTAAGTTGACGGGGACGAAGGGCTATGTCAACTTAGTCAATATGAACGATTCTAGCTCCAGTGACCGTACGATGTCCATCCAACGGCCGTAGTGCTTCTTCAACCTCTGGTCTTCTTGCTCCAGCCGCCCAAAGCAGCGCCGATCGTGCCGCATGCTCCTGCCTCCCGTGGCCGGCTGTGCTGCCGCAGAAGCCTCACCGCCCCCTACTATTCCCACCGCAGGCCAGGCCCTGCGGCGACGGCAGCCTCACACCGCAGCCGAACCAGTGAACCCTCGTACTCCTCTCTGCGCGGGCTTCCACTGCCGCGTCTTCCCCGGCTCCGCATCGTCCCCTTCCTAGGCCTCGCTGTCGGCCATCGCCGTGGTGCTCTCCGCGCGGCGTGGTCAACGTGGTCAAGGAACGACTTCCATCGGAAGAGTACTGTACGTGGAGAGGCTGACAGCTGGGTCCATGGCCACAACCCAGTTGTTTTGTGATTTGCCAAGTAAGTCGCTTTGTCAGGCCTGTTGGGCTGCAAATCTTTCAAGACGAGGAGAGCTTTCATTCGGCTAGCCAAGAAAATGGCCCATCAGTAATGAGAAATGGGCTGTACAGTTTTAAAACACATCAAGCCGGCAATTAGTTTCAAATATCTTTTTTTTAATTTCAAGATTTTAAATTACATTAATTTTTATGCGTGGGGAATTTGTTGAATTTTATATTGATATACATTTATTTTTAAAATTAGTTTGAATGTGAGTCGAAATGTCGAGATTAAAAACAGTTCGGACCGCACCGAAATATGCAAAATTTCGTATAATTTTTTAACCCTGGCTAACAAAAAGAATATGGGCTCCAAAAAAACCTTAAGAATTAGCAAATGGGATGTAACTTATTAGAAATAATGGCAGATGGGTTGTATGCTGTTTTCCACAGATTTGAGGCTTTCCAAAAAAAAAGGTTGACGCACAAGCACTGACTGTTGGATGTCCATCCAACGGCCGTCGTGCTTCTTCAATCTCTGCTCGTCCTACTCCAGCCGCTCAAACAAGCGCCGGCGGGACTGCCTTCTCCCTCCTCCCCGCGGCCGGCTGTGCTGCCGCGCAGGCCTCACCGCCCCACCGTACTCCCATCGCTGGCCTAGCCATCCCTCTACTCACCCACACCTGCTGTTATTCTCCGGCGACGGCAGACGAACCAGTAAACCCTCGTACAGTCGTACTCCCCTCCACGTGGGAAACAACTACCGAGTCTTCCCTGCCTCCGTGTCATCCCCTTCCTAGGCCTCGCCATTGTCCACCGCCGTGGTGCTCTCGGCGCGCCGTGGTGAATGTGGTCAACAACCGACTTCCATCGTAAGAGTACTGTGCGTGGAGACGCTGACAGCTGGGTCCATGCCCGCAGCAAGGAAGTGCCTCCTTATTACGCGCAAAATAATTATTCCTCCACCTGACACCGGGGACCCACCTGACGGGCCACCGTATTTCGCGAAAAAAATGTTTCCCCCCTGACTGCTGGGACCCACCAGCTACACCTTCGCACGCAAGGAAGTGCGTCCGGGCAAAAAAACAAAACAAAATGATTCGCCCCCTGACTGTTGGGACCCACCAGCTACATCTTCGCACGCAAGGAAGTGCCTGACAGTCGGGACCCACCTGGTCGAAGCGTATGTAGCGTTGTCATTCTGGTCTCAAACGTGTACGTACATATATACCCGTGGATGTAGAGGCGCGCACGTGTCGTAGTAGAGGCGCGCACGTAGCATGTACACGTACGTACAGCGGCCAGGGTGCAAGAAAGAAAATACGGCCACGTATGTGTATATACGGGCGGGGTCTCGAACGCCGACTCGCGCATACGTACAGCGAGGGCTCGTTGACATGGCTGGGTCGGAACGGAGAAACAGCGTCGTCGTCGTGTTCATGGGGAGGCAACGGAATGCGTCGTGTTCATGGGGAGGCAACGGAATGTGTCGTGTTCATCGGGAGGCAACGGAACGCGTGGGAGCCAACCTACTGGGTCGGAACGGAATGCGTGGTCGTGTTCATCGGGAGGGCTTGGACGGAACAGGCGATGGAAACGAGGCCTGGCATACCGCAAAACGGAGGAAACGGCCTTGTGTTCGACCGGCCACGTTCGAAACGGGATCCTGTTCATCGGGAGGGGTCTGGTGTACCGCAAAACGGACGAAACGGACCTCCTATGGTCGAAACGGGCGTCCTGTTCATCGAGTGGGGTGTGGCGTACCGCAAAACGGGACTCCACGGGATACTGTTCATCTGCACCGTCGACCTCCTTCAGCCTTCACGGGCTACCGTCGACCTCCTCCAGCCTCCACGGGCTCATGTTCTTCCAGCCTCCACTGCGCGCTACTCCATCGGCTACTGTTCAACCACCCCTCCACGGGCACCCCTCCACCGTCTACTGTTCATCCAGCCTTCCACACCACAGGGTCCTGTTCAACCATCCCTCCACGGGCACCCCTCCACAGTCTACTGTACATCCAGCCCTCCACACCACGGGGTCCTGTTCATCCAGAGGCAACGCCACCGCTCACTGTTCATCCACCCCCCCCCCCCACAACGCTCACTGTTCATCCCAGAGGCAGCATCGATCGGCTTCAGTTAGCAGCTGTAGCGAAGGAATCGCTCGATCGGGTTCAGTTATCAGCCATCGAGCGATCGCTCGGGTTCAGTAACGCGTAGCCTGCAGTGCAATCACTCGGGTTCAGTTAGAGCCCAACGCCTCGCTCGGGTTCAGTTAGAGCCAACGCCTCGCACACACGCGCGTACGTGTATGAGAGAAACGCGCATCGCTTGGCCCCCGACCTCCCACCGTAACCGGGAACTCCCCGAAATTTTCCTCCCCCTCGCTTCTACCACGGTTTTTTCCGTCATGGACGGCCCAAAGAATGTCATGTAGCTGCGTCTCCGGCCCGTCTCTGGTTTCCCATGGCTCTCAAGGATGGCACCCGCTCCTGGCTCCTGAACCTGCCACTGGGCTCGATCTCCTCCTGGGACGAGATGCGCGACCGCTTCGTCGCCAACTTCCAGGGCACTCGCGACCGCTCGCCGGCTGCGGGTGACCTGCGCCGCGTCAGGCAGCAACCAGGAGAGACCCTCCAGAAGTACATCCAGCGCTCAACAATGTCCGCCTCAAGATCCCCAAGGTGACAGACGAGGCCATCATCTTTGCGTTCTCTGATGGCGTCCGCGACGTCAAGACGAAGGAAGAGCTTGCTATAGATGAGGAGCCGTGTACGTCCCTGGAGTTGTTCCCAGCTGCAGACCCGGAGGAGAAGAAAGCCAAGGCCAAGGACGTGAAGCGCAAGGGAGCAGTCGTGCTGGCAGCGGAACCAGACACCAAGCGTGGCAGGGACCAACCAGAGTCGTCCAAGAGCAGTCGTCCGTTCTGCGACTTCCACAACCTGAACACCCACAACACCAGCGACTGTCAAGAGCTCAGAGCCATTCGCGAAGGACGCTTCGGTCGGCGCCCCGAGCGCGGCGACCGGGGCTACGGCCAAGGAGGAGGACGTGGTGGCGGACGCTGGGACGACCGTGGCCCGCGCCAAGAGTGGCGCGACCGGCCTCGTCTGGACCGTTAGCAGGATCAGCCTCGCGAGGATGCCTGGAGGGATCAGCCTCGTGAGGATCGTCCTCATTGCAATGCTGGACTCCCTCCGCTGCCGCCACCACCAAGAAGGAATGACGACCACCATCAAGACGAGGGGGCTGGGGGCTTCCAGGAGCTGCGTGCTATCACTTGCATCCTGGGCGGAGCCCAGGCCCCAGCCTCGCAGCGTATCTTCAAACAGTTTGCCCCTGAAGTGAATGCAGTCCTCCCCAAGCTCAAGGCCACACGCCCGCTCAGATGGTCCTAGTGCCCCATCACGTTCAACTCAGCAGATCAGCTCAATTGCGCGGCTACGGCTGGCGCCCTCCCGATGCTTTGCTCCCCAATCATCAGCAACGTGCAAGTTACCAAGACCCTCGTCGACGGCGGCGCAGGGCTCAACGTCCTGTCCGTCGACACGTTCGACAACCTCCTAGTGCCTTATGACCAACTTCAGCCTACCAAGCCTTTCTCAGGAGTGACCGATGGTTCCACCACACCGATAGGGCAAGTCCGCCTCCCTCTCTCCTTTGGAGAACACAAGAACTACTGCACCGAGCTCATCGACTTTGACGTCGCGCACATCCATCTGCCGTACAATGCCATCCTTGGGTATCCACCCCTGGCCAAGTTCATGTCGGTGACCCATCACGGCTACAATGTCCTCAAGATGCCGGGGAGCAGCGGGATCATCACGGTCCAGTGTGAAGAGAGAGATGCGGTGTGCTCCCTCGAGCATGCCTTCCAAGCCGCAGAAATCGACGACCCCGACAGCAAGGGCGAGGGCCCTCCTGAGGCCATCCCCAAGAAGAAGAAGCACCTGCGCCCGAGCAGGACCTCAGGTCGGTGACGTCGCAGCAGTAGCCTCGTCAGGATCAGCGCCCGCTCCAGGGGCACCTCCCTCCATCGCATAGGAAGACACACCCGCCGCCCTTCTCGGGCAGGGCTCGGGGGCTTTCTTCCGGAAGGCCTCAGACCTTGCCCACATCACGAGGGAGGCGCTCAGGAACCAATTGGAGGCGTGCTTCGTGGCACGTTTCCTTCAGGAGGACACATGTCAAGGATCACCCTCCGTTCAGGAGTTCGTCACCAAGACCACCCAGGAATTGCCAGACGCAAGGGCCATGCGCGGCGACCGCCGCTCACGAGGCGCAGCTTCCCATCCATGCGAGGATGCCGGGCTGTGCGTCTGCATCGACGTTCCAGGGGCTCAACAGGGCCGCTTCTCAAGAGCTTTTCTGGCCTTCGCGCGTGGGACGCTGCGAGGGCCCACCGCACAGCTACGTTCGCATGCCTTTTGGCCTGCCGAGCGTGTCATCCGCCTTCCAGCGCAACTTGCGGCGCATCCTGGTGGCTTAGGAAGCCAGGCACAACACCGTCCTGATGGAGACGGAGACGGTCCTCAAGGAACCTCCCGGGCCCCCAGAGCCTCCTGAGGCTCAGGGCCCCGGTGGCTCGTGAGGAGCAATCCTTTCGCCGCGGACCTTCAGCTGCCCCAACTCTCCTTCGTCAACAGAACCAGGTGACATTTTCCAAGTTCATTTAGCTGGGAGCGCCCCTCGGGCTGCATCATTCCTAGGCCGCGTGGGTCCGTCCGTGTGGCATGTATCCCTTTTTATGTCTTTAGCTTACCTTGTTGGGGGCGCCCCTCGGGCTGCATCATCCCCAAGCCGCTCGGGCCTGACCCAGTGGCATGAATCGCCCTTGCATTTACTTAAGCCTGCCGCCTTCATGCTTAATCTACTATGATTACTACCTACTCGATCGCCACCCACCATGGGGACCGCGCGCTTGCCGTCTTTCTTCAGGACCCTTCGCGTGAGTTAGTTGAGCACGGCGTCTGTGCTCAGGCCCGTCCCTACAGCGTCGATAAATCCAATGGTTGAGCTCTGTCTGGTGGGCCGACCCCATTTACGTCACCTCCAGGGGCCGTTGGTGCTTGGCTTTCTCACGCGATAACCTCATGGGATTCGTTCGGCGCAGGTTGTCTGACCACCTCGCAGGACTAGCACAGCAAACAAGAACCAAGACCAGGCGCAACCCGCCTTGAGGTAGGGCCTCGTGAGTCTCGCGCTGGCTCACAAGTGCCCAGATACACCGCATCTAGCCCGGCCGTGCAAGCCATGTGTCAGGGCGGGGCTGTACACGCCCCGGGGGCTCTCCGCAGAGGGAGCCCCCCTCCCACGCACAAGTGGAAGCACCATGCTCCGCGCTGGCCATCGACACTGCCGAGGAGCGGCTATGCCCATGCTCAAGCGGAAGCACTATGCTCCGCGCTGGTGATAAACAACTGAGGGCGGCTTCACGGTCGTACCAACCTCAGGGAGCCCCAGAGCTCAGCGTCCGGCCTCACCGCAACGCCTCCCCTCTGGAGGGCCGCGCGAGGGGGCTGGGCACGGGGGCTGCGCTCGGGTCACGCCCAAGCGTACGCCACCCAACCAGGTCTCCTGGACCTAGTCGTCGCACGCCCCTCCCGAGCTGAGCCTCGGTGGGGGCACAGGTATAGAGATTGTTTGCACGTCAAGGGGGACTCCTGAGCATCGCGACTCAGGAGCCTAACTGGTCATGTAGCCCCTCTCCTTGGTCCGTCCTGGTCTCCGGTCGGTCCAATGGCGGTTGAGGTATGCGCGGGGCCGGGCTCTGCCGACGTAGAACATCAACCTATCCACGCGTATCTTCCCTACAAGCTGTTTGCGCGTCAAGGGGGACCCCTGAGCATTGCGACTCAGGGGCCTAACTGGTCACGTAGCCCCTCACTCCTTGGTTCGCCCTGGTCTTCGGTCGGCCCAATGGCGGTTGAGGTATGCATGGGGCCAGGCTCAGCCGATGCAGAACACAAAGCAAATAGGAAGAAAATCGCAAAAATCTCAAAGCAAATATTACAAGACATATTGTTCTCACAATATCAAACGAAAGTTTAACACCTCCACGAGGCCTGATGCATGCTGCAGGAATAAAACAGGAAAGGAGCCGCAGGTCACCCTTGAATGCCATCGATGCCCGTGGGTGGCACTCCTCCCTTGGTAGCGTCGCCTTCGCCTTTGTCACCAGCCAGAGCCGTGGCAGTGGTCTTGCCTCCGGCCAAGGGTGCGGAAGCAAAGCCGCGGAACTTCTTGAGCAGGGCCTCCACATGACCTTGCACAGCTGCGGCAGAAGCTGCACAGTGATCATCGGCCACGGGCTCTAGCAGCTCGTCAAGACAAGCATTGGGGTCACGAAGGTGCAGATGGCTGAAGAAGCAGGTCAATGCAGCTGAATAAAGGACACAAGCTTCTGCCTCCGCCATGGGACCGATGCCCTCCACAACTTCCTCGAGCGCCTTCACCAAGAAGGGAAGCAGCTGGGCGGGGCCGTCCTCATTGGTGGTCAGCGGCCTGTTCAAGCCGTTCTCGTAGAGCGTCTGCAGTGCCACGCTAGACCCCTCCTCGAGATCAGCGAAGGCCACGCGGTCTTCAGCCAGGACCCTCGCCTTGGCGTCAAGATCGGCCTCCTTCGCTTTTGCCTTCCGCTCCTGTTCTTCCAGCCGGCTGTGCTCAGTAGCCTGCGTCTTCTCCAACTCCACCAGCTCGGCATCACGGGTCTTGATGGCATCCTCCCGGGCCCTCATCTCCTCCTGCTTCACCTGGCGGTCGCGTGCTTCTTCAGCGTGCTTGTCCTGCAGGCTCTTCAGCTCGTCCTCAAGCGCTTGGCAGCGGTCACGGGCGGCCTTGGCGTCTTTTAGCGCCGCCTCGCGATCAGTTGCAGCTTTGGCAGCGCTCTGCTTCTCCTTCTCAAAGGACGCCGTGGCCTGGCTTAGTTGTCGCGCGAACCGCCGAGTCGTAGTGAAGCCAGCCAGAGGCCAGCTCCAGGCGCCCGGCCACTAGGCGCGGGTCCGCGCTCAGGAGAGCACACTCCAGGACAGCAGCAGAGGCAGAAGAACCTGGGATTAGAGGCGCAACAGTGGGAGGAGGCGACGCCGTTACCAGGGCCTAGTAGACTCCGGGCTCCGAAGCATTCGGAACCTCGTCAACCAAGCCAGACGCCGGCACCTCCGGGGCCGGTGGGGCCTCGGGGGCTGATTCCTCCTGACCACGCCCCCTTGGCCTCGCGAGGGCGACTGGGCTGGGGAGGTGCGAGTGCTGTCGTTTCCTTCCTCAGCCGAAGGGGGCGCAGCCGCCGTACCCTCCTTCCTCTTCTTCGCCGCGGACGGCGGCCTGGTCAACCAAGGACGAAAGTCAGGAAGCAGCAAGATGAGCAAGAACAAGACGGAGATCGAGCACTTACTGATCCACCGCAGTGTATTCCACCCTCCGTTTGAGAAGCTTGAAGCCTGAAAGCATCGGAGCCTAAGGATTGGGCGCACGGGCTCCGGGAGCAGAAGACGGCGCAGCAGAAGGACCGGAGCCGGCCCCAGGCGGCGTCAAGACGGAGGCGGCATCTCGAGAGACCAGCGACAATCTACCCCTTGTCGGGATAAGGGGCAGCTCCTTCTCCCCCTGGCGGGCATTGACCTCGGCGTCGTCTGGCAGAGCGCGGAGGATGTTGGCCTTGCTCAGGGAGGAGTTCTCCCCCATCTCCTCAAGGGTCTCCTCCGAGTCCTCCTCCCCCTCTTCCTCCCCGCAGGATTCGTCAGAGGACACCTCCACCGGCTTCGGCATTGCAGAGGCCCCAGCGAGCACCGGCGGCACCAGCCCGCGTGCGTCAAAGGTCGGCCTGGAGGCGACAAATTCCTCCCAGTCCTTGCGGTGGAACAAAGGAACGAAGGCGCTCGGCGGGTACTCCTGGTTGTCCGCAACCAAGATGCGTAGGATGGCGGCCAGCTCATCGTCAAGAAGGTCCCCCGGCCTCAGGCGAGCCTTATCTTCCTCATCTCCTAGCCTCCACAAGGGGCGCTCACGCGCCTGAAGCGGAGCAACGCGCAGCAATAGGAATTCCCTCAGGAGCATGGCCCCCGTCACCTTGGCCGCTTTCGCGTTGCCCGGCTTCAAGTCGGTCTTCACCTGCTCCAGCACCGACAACACCCGCTCGTCAGCGAGCCCTGCACGGGTCCACCCCTTGTCAGACTGGGGCACCTCCGTCGGCAGTTCCAGGCAAGGATGAGCATGCTTGGTATTCATCATGACCCATTTGGCCCTTGGGTTGTCGATCCTCTTCCTGGTGTTCGAGATCGAGTTGGCCTGGCTGGCTACAATGAAGTTGGCGCACCCGGAGATATGGCTGCCGGTGACGTGGAGGAAGAAGAAGTGGCGTAGCAGTGCCACGGACGGCATCACGCCCAGGTACGCCTCGCAATAGTAGGCAAAGATGGAAAGGAGGAGGATGGAGTTGGGATGAAGATGCAGCGCCTACAGCCCGAAGTGGTCGAGAACCTCATAGAAGAAATCGGAGAAGGGAGGAACCAACCCGGCGGCGATGCTGCTCGTGAAGAAGGGGTAGAAGGTGCTTCCCTTAGGCTCCGGCACCTCGGAAGCAAGTCGAAGCTCCGTCTCTCCCCCCTCGATGCTCTCCCCCGCCGTCAGCAAGCGCGTGGAGGTGAGGCTCTTTCCCGAGACATTGGGTGTGTCGAGGGCAGGCTCGTACCTAGCCAGCGAGGGGCCAAGCCTCGCGAGGCAGACAACACAAGACCTCCTCAGGAGCGGCCCCGCTAGGCATGCTTACAAGGAGCGGAGAGATCAAGGCAAGGCAAACCTCGCGAGGCTCTCGTGACGTGAGCCATGACGATCGACACCAGGCGGGCGCCAGCGCGCGCAGCGTCCTTTGTTTCCTCTTTGGTGCTAAGGAGGCAGGCGCAGTTGTGGAGTACCGAGTCATCAAGCAAAGGTATCCATATCGGTGCAACGACACCAGGACCCGATGGACGGCAAGACGGAGGTCACCATGGAGCCCAAGGCGGCGTCACCACTAGAGCCTTTTGCAGGCGAAGACCGCTTTTGTCAGGATAAGCTGTACTAGCTGTCCCCTTTCAAATTGTTCGTTGTTGGCTCCCTTCCCGCTCAATATTTGGGGAGAGGGCCAGGGCCTATATAAGTAGAGCTAGCCACCACCATAGAAAACAACTCAATCAGAGGCATCTCACCCACACAAGCTCTCCAAGCACAAGAACACCTCAACCTCAGGAGGCTGTTCTTCCCCTTGTACTGTTCTTCATCAGCCCAAGAGGCAATCCACCACCACCACACCGGAGTAGGGTATTACACCACAACGGCGGCCCAAACCAGTATAAATCTTGTGTCTTTCTGTGTTGCGAGTTCGTCGAGTTCGTCCGCGAGATCTTAGAGAGCTAGGGCGTGGATCGGTAGGGAGGAAATCTTCGCGCGCACCCCAGTGTTCGAACCTTAAAGGTTTCGCCGGAACCCGTGATCCGACACCAGCCTCCTGTTACCTTCGATCTTTAGACGCACAGTTCGGGACCCCCTATCCGAGATCTGCCGGTTTTGACACCGACAACAACCCACCTGGGCGCGCCTGCGCCCCCAGGCGCGCCCTGGTGGGTTGTGCCCCCTCGGGGCACCCCCCCAGGTGCTACTCTGGCCCAACGTGAGTCTTCTGGTGCATAAAAAATCCAGAAAAAGTTTCGCGGTGTTTGGACTCCGTTTGATATTGATTTCCTGCGATGTAAAAAACATTCAAAAAAAACAGCAACTGGCACTTGGCACTTTGCCAATAGATTAGTAGCAAAATATGATATAAAATGACTATAAAATGAAATTAAAACATCCAAGAATAATAATATAACAGCATGGAACAATCAAAACTTATAGATACGTTGGAGACGTATCACTAGAAGTACGAGCCGTGGTCGGCGCTTGGGGAGGCTGTGGCGGGCCAGCTCGTTGCAAGCCCCCGGCCTCGGCGAAACCGACCAGACTTTGGATGGTGGCACGTCATTCATCCATCTGCTCGGCCGCTGACGGAAATGTCAGCAGCAACTGAGCCCACACCATGGCCTCCGTGGCTGTATTTGGTGTGGATGATGACGAAGTAGATCGCGTCGTCGCTCGGCTCCTGATTGTGCGAGCGGCGGTAGCACCGCGCCCCCGCTGTAGCGGGGCGGCCACCTGGATGGTAGGGTGGCGTGGAGAAGGCGCTCGAGGGCTAGCGGCTCGTCGGGCGCAGCGGCTTGGTCGACCCGTCCCGGGGGAGGCGCACGCGCTGCGGTCGCTCCCGTGGTGGGGGTGGCAGGAGGGCGGCGGTTCGCCCCAGACTGAGCGCCATTGTTGCGGCTGTGCCAGTCGGCGGGACGAAGGGGTGCAAATGGAATAACCCCTTCACCCGTACCTTGTGGAGCATGGCCGTCGGGGCGTTGCTGAAGCTGTTCTCCTACGATGTTTCCCGCTCCTGTGTCGGCTGCGGGGGAAGCGGTGACGACGCCGCCTACGCCAACCACATCCCCAGCAGTGTCCATGTCCTCGCGTGCCTTCGTATCCCCCGCTGCATTAGAGGCCACGGGCGACGGAGCCTTCAAGGCGGATGGATGAGCCGAAGCACCGGATTTCTTCTTGGGCGCCATGGTCGATGGCGCCGTCGAAGATGAATATGGCGATGAAGATGACGCGCTACACACGCTTTCAAGTTCGCGCAAGCGGTCCCCCTACCTGGCGCGCCAAAGATGTCGTGGGAAACCATGACCACCTATGGGACCAAGGGCCCCTTGCTGGTTCGGCAGGGGGGACGTCGCGTAGCACAAAGAGCAGAAGAACGTGGGGCAGCGCGACAGCGATCACACAGACAATTTTACCCAGGTTCGGGCCACTGTGAGGTGTAAAACCCTACTCCTGCTTTGGTGGATTGATGGTGGAAGAATGGTGGTGGAGCATAGTACACTTGCCCGGCAGGGGCGGTAGTGACTACGCGCGTACGGGTGTGTTTGTTATCCAACTTTCCAACCCTCTCTACGGTCGCCATGGGCCTCCTTTTATAGATTAAAGGGTCACCACAATGTCAAAACAGTCATTATGCCCTTATAAGAGAGCAAACAGTGCTATCATACCTAACTCTGCAGGCTGACAGAGCACATTAAATGCGCCGCTCAACGTCACATTGTTCCTTGCCCAGCAAGCCTTGCCGCGCTATTTTGCCAGCTTCGCACCTGCTCGCTTGACACGTTGCAGGACGGGTGTCGTTTGTGGGCATCTCCCGTAGAGGAAGGCCACCATGTGGAAAATGGCTGCCACTTAGTCACTTTGCGGCTTGACACCGCATCGATTATCGACATCGGTCGTGGTGGAGTGGTTGGGTGAGGTGGTTTTGCCTCCATGAGTCCCGGCAGGCCCCGCTGGGATGTCTTGGACGTCTTCTTCTAGGGGCAACCCCATCCTTGCCGAGGCTTTTCTCTTGGTGGTACCTTGCTTCTCTGAATTGATCTTGGTCCTCTTGATCTGCATATTGGTCTTTCAAAGCTCTTGGCTCCTTGTACTCTGACTTGGGTTGGTGCATCAATCTTGCTCTCGTGCCTATGCATAGTCTGGGCAACAGACCCAGGGTTTGTTGCACCGATAATCATCCACTCTAGCTACCCTGCACTGGAGCATTTGGTGCTTGTTTTTGGACTAGGAATCCGTATCCCTTGTCTGGAAATAAAGTCGCCTCACCTTGTAAGCATTGGAATTCGTTTTGATGGACATGAGCTAATTATCGAAGATGCCCCTTCACTTCAAAGGTTGCTCCTTCATTGTTGTTATAAACCTTCGCAAATAACTGTGGTCTCTGCACCTAAACTGGAGACCTTGGGTGTATTTCCTGATCCGTTTGAAGGTGTCAAGTTCATGGTTGGCTCCACACTTCTTCAAGTACTGTATGTTATCCATGTACATTTTAGTAATCTGCATTTTTCGTTTGTGTGCATAAGTTAAACTAGCAAATATGCCCGTATGTTGCAACGGGAGATAAACTATCACATTATGCAGGTGTGGTAAATATAAAAAAAGTCTGAATCAAATGCAATGAGGAGATAAGGACTTTTAAAATGCCATTTCACAAACTATGTCTGAGTTATGTCATGATGAGATAAGGGACTTTCAAAAATTCATTTCAAAAACCAAAAATGTGATGGTCTCATCACGACTTGATTTCCTAAGGCATCACAACGAAATATTTTTTGGCTGAGCAACCTGCATTGATGGACCCTGCCTAAGCTAGTCTGATCAATGATGTGTCTCGTCTTGACCTAGCGTAGTGGTGTGTAACACAAACTATGGTACCAAAATCATATATGTGTATGGATGCAAAATAGACATTTACTCCTTTTTATATGGCTTACAAAAACTAACCCATAGGAAGTTGTGTCAATTTTTTTGGGCTCGATGTTGCACAAAACATGGAAACCTTTATTTTACCCAACGCGAGGGACTAAATAAAATCATAAAACGACCTCTACAGATCCCGTAATAAAACCTGTATGTAAGCGACGATTCGTTTTGTTCCTTATTTACGGATCTATTCTAATTTTTGTGAACATTTCCTAAAATTTCATGACCATTTTTTCAAATTCCCGAATATGTTGATTGCCGTATCATTTTCTACAAATTATGATTTTTTATATTTTGTGAACGTTTATTTGAAATCGTGAATGTTTTAGAATATGTGAACATTTTTTTGAAATTATGAACATTTTATGATTTTACGAATGTTTTTTTTGAATTGACAAACAGTTTACGATTTCACAATATTTTGTAAAAAACTCTTTTTTTTCAAATTTTGTCCTTTATCTACCCCAAATTAATTTAGGGAAGAAAAAAGAAAAACAAAAATGAGAAAGAAAAAAATAAAAAAACGAAATAGAAGGAGGTGCCATGCCCCGGCCCATTACCATGTGTCGGGGGAGGAGGCACGCAGAAATAGGGGCGGAACGAGGGGTCGATCCCTGGTCTCCCTTGTGGAGCGCTGCAACCTTTGCCATCGCGTCGTGCATGTGCTTGTCTTATGGCAGTGTATTAGGCTCTAAGAAACACTTCATGGCGGTGTTTTTTTAAAGCCGAATCGTTTTTCTACACTTACCGATGGCACGAGGAGTAATTATTAGCAACTTCGGGGACAATCTTAATGACAGACGACCAGAAGCAGTATGTGCTTTATTATTAGGGGTAGATATCATCTTGTTGTACATTTTCGGTGCTAATATTATGTTCTATGCTGAATGAAGAGCTTGTCCATAGATGGTGTATGAGGGGTGCTAGATCTGTCAAGACCTTATATATTTATATAGGGTGTCTTGATCTGAACACCACTATTGGCTTGCTGCGATGCTTTCCATGTCTGGAGAATTTGTATATAAAGGTGATGATTTCACAGACATTGAAAGCCCATATATAATGTACTACAATTAACCGTTCAACTATCGCTCCTTTGACATACTCTATTTTAGAAATTAACTGTTTTCAATCTTCATGTCTATTTAGGTACTAGGACTTCGAGAAAAAGGTGTAACCATCAATGGAAGATGAAGCACAAGGATTTTCTCAGATCTCATGACATTCATTTGAAGACAATAACGATGGAAGGATGTAGCGACCCGACCTCAGGCGGTCAAGTCTTTGTGCTTCAGTGTCATCCCTGGATCAGTAATGCTGACACACACAATACTCGAAGGATTTATAACAGAGTAGCAATCACACACTTATTACATCGAATGTCTGCAAAGAGAACTTATTACAATAAATATGGCTTAAGGCCATCTAAATAAGATAACAGCGGAAGACTTGGAAGATAAAGTGAGTCCATCAACTCCAACGGCATAGCTGAGTGCACGACAACGGCCTAGCAAACCTTACTCTTCGTCTGAAAAGTTCGCAACATGATACGTTGCAGCCCGAAAATGGGTCAGCACATGGAATATGCTGGCAATATAACACAGTAGGGCAATTGAACAGATAAATGATATCACTATATGCATATATGGCTGGTGGAGGCTCTATGGTTATATGATTTTTGTGAAAAGCCAATTTTTCCCTACAACAAAGGAATAAATTTTATTTAACTATCATGGTGGTTGAAACATTGAGAATGGTTCCCCCATCTCAATTAATTTAGAGTGATGAGATCAAATTAATAATTCAAGTACCAGATACTCAAGATGTCCATAACCGGGGACACGGCTAACCATGATTAATTTATACACTCTGTAGAGGTTCGCGCACTTTTCCCCACAAGACTCGATCACCTCCGTTGGATTTCTCGCACTACATGGTGTTTGAGAAATGGATGACCGAGACACGGTCTTTCAGAAGTATGAACTCTTTACTCTGGGTGGACCCACCACTGTAAGAGGTCACACAACATACTCAACTATGCCAGAGCCCATAATGGCTTGTGGCTGCACACGAAAGTTTCTAGCATGAATAATCTTATGATCCCTTTGAGCCTGGGTGGCGGACCTTAGGAGGATCGCATGGTATATCCCCGGGATCTCTTAGGACAACACTGGATTCCTCAGGTGCTCAAAACAAGCAATCCACCCAGATGTGTATTAAAGTTGCCACCTTAAGTTGAACCATTAATTAACAATCTCACATCTGTCATGGATACACTCAAACCCAAATCCACGTCTCTAACATCCCCAATTTTTAATTTGGAATGTTATACATTAGATCATCATTGCATATCATATTTTATTTGCATTTTTGTTTGATCCTAGAAATTCTACGCAACTCAAGGACCCGCAAAGAGAGTTGGGGATTTCGTTATTTTCATATTTGAGTTTTCTCAAATTTTGAAAAGAGGATCGTTTGATTTTAATTATTTTTATCTTTGAATATTTCTTTTATAAAAAATAAAAGAGAGAGGATACAATGACTTCCTCAAAATAAAGAAATATCGGAGTTTTAATATTAAAATCAAATAAGATTTTTATTCGGAGTTTTATCGCTATTTTATTTGAATTACGAAAAATATGCATTTTTCAAAATTTCATTTTAGGCCCAAATAAATGTTCACCTTGTCCGGCCTATTTTTAGAGGACGGAGAAAATTTTATTTTGGGATTTTTGAGTCCGTTTAGACTTCTTTTCTTTCTTTTTCTGATGTCGGAATTGATTAAAAAAAGAGAAACGACCGGGCCGTACCAAGCGGGGACTCGCCCGGGGGGGCTTATTAAGCAGCCGTCGAGCCGCCCAAGGCCCAGCGCCAGCCCCCGCGGCCCGCCGCCCAAAACCCTACCCTAGCCGCCGCCCGCCGCCGAGCCCGCCGCTGCGGAATTCCGCCCCGCCTCGCCGGACCGCCACCGGAGGTAGCCGCGCCGCGGCCGTTCGTCGCCGTTTTTTTTCGGTTAACCGTTCGGTTTTTTTTTGAAACCTAGAATTTGTTTTTTAGATTGATGGTTTGGTTTTGTTCGGTTTAGTTATTTAGCGAACGCCCGTTCGTACGTTTGGTTTAACGAACGGTTTTCACCGTTTAGCCGCAGACAGCGAACGTTCGTTCGTTACCATGTTTGTCAGTTTTTCTTTCTCTCGGATTTTCCGCGATTATTTTCGATCACGATTTCTGATCCGATTTTCGTTTTAGTTTAACTTTTCGCTCGTTTATCGGAATCAGGCGATTCAAGCACCTAGAGTTTCGTCTCGAAGCCCTCTTTCTGTTTAAACAACTTGAACAAGTTTTTGCTATTGTAAAATTTGTTTTTAGTCCAGATTAGTAAACGAAGCTTGTTTCTTTCGCCGTTTGAGTTTTGTTGGTTCGTTTGATTTGATTCTTTTTGCAAACCGGAGTTCTTAAGTTGAACTTTCTGGTTAGATCTCTTATTTGAGTTTTACCCGTGCCCTTGCTTGATTGCTTATTGTATGCTTGTTTGTTTGCGATAGAGTACCAGGAGTGTGAAGCGTGCTACTACGAGTCTCTAGGTTTCGCGGATCATCAGCAAGGCAAGTAATACTTTGATCATACTTCTTGCATACCCAGTTTTATTGCATTAGATCAATCCTCAAACAATTGAATGGTTAGGATCTGATTTAAATTGTGGGTTTGGGAAGTAGATGAGGTAGTACCTATACACCTGGTTATTATCAAACCTTGGGAGTTACTTCTACGTTGCTTATATTGCTATGCTATGCTCGTAGACGTGGATTGGGTTTGAGTGTATTCATGACAGATGTGAGTATTGTTAATTAATGGTTAACTTTAGGTGGCAACTTTAATACACATCTGGGTGGATTGAGGCACCTGGGGAATTCCAGTGATTGGCTGTATTTTTTTGGAAATCCCGGGGTACCGTGTGATTCTCCTATGGACTGCCACCCAGGCTCAAAGGGATCATAAGATTATTCATGCTAGAAACTTCCGTGTGCAGCCACATGCCAATATGGGCTCTGGCATAGTTGAGTAAGTTGTGGGAAACTTTTCCATGATGGGCTAGCAAATGTAGGGGATTGTAGGTGTACAAGCCTATCTATCGGTTAAGGGGACCTCTTCGGAAAGACTGTGTCTCGGTCATCCATTTCTCAAACATCATGTAGTGCGAGAAATTAAACGTAGGAGATCGAGTCTTGTGGGCAAAAGTGCACAAACCTCTGCAGAGTGTACAAAATAATCATGGTTAGCCGTGTCCCCGATTATGGACATCTTGAGTATCTAGTTCTTGGATTATCATGTGGATCTCATCACTCTTAATATAATTTGATTGGGTTTAATGATGATGCTTAATTGGGATTGAGTTGGGTGAACATTATCAATGTTTAACAACCACCATGATAGTTAAATAAAAAAATTTATTCCTTTGTTGTAGGAAAAAATTGGCTTTTCGCAAAACATATTAACCATACAGCCTCCACCAGCCATATATGCCTATAGTGATAGCTTTATTCTGTTCATTACTCTCTTGTGTTACATTGCCAGCATATTCCATGTGCTGACCCATTTTCGGGCTGCAACGTATCATGTTGCAGACTTTTCAGATGATGAGTAAGGAGCCTTAGGTCGTGGTCTTTCACTCCGTGATGCCGTTGGAGTTGATGGACTCACTTTATCTTCCAAGCCTTCCGCTGTTATCGTATTAGATGGCCTTAAGCCATATTTATTGTAATAAGTTCTCTTTTGAGACATTCGATGTAATAAGTTGTGTGATTGCTACTCTGTTATAAATCCTTCAAGTACTGTGCGTGTCAGCATTACCGATCCAGGGATGACACTGATGCACAAAGATCAGACTGTTTGAGGTCTGGTCGCTACAAGATGGTATCAGAGCACTCCCTGACTGTAGGACACGACCAGTTAGGTAAAGCCCTAGATCACTACTCTCTTCTCATTTCTGACTCCTCTCCATTTTCTACTCGTTAGGATGGCGGACGCAAGGAACAAGTTCACGCAACCGGATGAAGACACTCCTTTTGGACGCCACTTGAAGGAAGTTACTAGGTACCTGAACATTGGAATACCAAGCTTCACCAGGACTTACAATGCCACTTTACCAGAAGAGGAGCGCTGGATGTTTCATGTTCAAGTTCCAGGAAGGACATTCACGCCAGTCACTGAGCCCATATAGTTTTCCTTTGATGCACCAACCTGGAGTCTAGGAAAGAGTATAGCTGCCCACATCTCCATGGGACGCATTGGAGAAGTTTACCACAAGGATCTCATGGATACTATCTACCAGATTTGTGGGCGCCGAGATGAGCAATGGGAGATGATCAGCACCAGGAAGGATAGATCGATTGCCACTTTCATCCAGGAGTTAAACCAGCACATTCGACGCCAGGAGAACCAGATGTGCGCAGGCATGACAGATTTGAAGAAGGCGATGACAAGGATCACAGAACTGGAGGAAGAACTCAAGGCTACTCGCGAAGATTGTGTGGAGGAAATCGTCATACTAGTGGAGAAGAATGACGACCTGACAAGGAAGCTAGGAGTTTTCATGGGAGACCCCGCGCTAGGAGGAGAAGATGACGGTTCCACTTGCCCGAAGAACTACATCATCATCGACGACACCGACTCGGACCCTGACGACAGCGATGATGACTATGTTAATGAAGCTGGAGATATCATGGAGTCTTCGACCGAGCAATTTTTCTAGTCGACCACCATATCAGTAGTAGTATTTCACCATGTATATAGTGTAGTCCAAGCACTTTTGTAACGATAGTTCTAGACCGATTGTATGCCCTTGTTTGATTTGATTGAGTGATATGTTTGTGTTTGTCTCATGTGCATATGGGTAGTGTTTTCCCCCTAGACCTCATTCTATTCTATTTTCTCATCTTTTCTAAACCCAGCAGATGCCTCCGAGATGCGACAATGGATTTGCTTTCCCACCGGAGCTCACTCAGTTGATCCAACAGCAGAATGCATTGATGCAGATACTAGTCTAGAATCAGAACCAGGGGAACAACAACAACAACCCACCACCACCACCACCAGTTGATCACTTAGCCCGTTTTCTTAGGCTGAATCCGCCGGTGTTCTCAAATAGCACCGAGCCGATTGTTGCAGATGATTGGCTCCGCAAGATTGAAAGGGAGTTGACTACTGCAGGATGCACAGATGCGGAGAGAGTGCATTTTGCCGCACATCAGCTTGATGGACCCGCAGCATCATGGTGGGAGAATTCCATAGTCACTTATCCAATTGACACTGTGACATGGGACCAGTTCCAGCAAGCTTTTCGCACTGCCCATGTATCAGCAGGAGCTATGCCCATGAAGAAGCATGAGTTTCGCAACTTACGCCAAGGAGGATGCACAGTTGGCCAGTATGTGGATGATTTTAGTAAGCTAGCACATTATGCCCCGGATGACGTCGCTACAGATGCAGCTAAGAACGAGAAGTTTCTGGAAGGACTGAATGATGAGCTGAGCATGCAGTTGATATTGGCAAATTTCAGTGACTACCAGGAGTTGGTGGATAGAGCTCTCATGCTTGAAGGGAAATAGCAGCAGATTGACAGCCGCAAGAGGAAGTATGGACAAGGGAAGTATAACTCTGGAGCTCAGCAGAGACCCCGTTTCACCCCGAACTCGGGAGGACTTGTTCATAACTGTGGAGGCCACACTCATAATGGAGGAAGTTCGCCCAACCATAGTGGCCCCAAGAATGGGAATGGTAATGGAGGAAGTAGCGGACAGAACCGTTCCAACCTGGCAACACCCGCCAAGAAAGATCTAAGCCACGTTACTTGCTACAAGTGTCAGAAGACCGGACATTACGCCAATGAATGTCCTGAAGCTAAGAATGGAAATGGCAATGGAAGCTCTGGGAAGAAGCCCAACCCTTTCAACAGGGGACAAGTGAAACACGTTAACGTGGAAGAGGTTGAAGCTGAACCAGATGCAGTAATAGGTAAGTTTTTGGTTAAGTCATTTACTGCAGTTGTTCTTTTTTATACTTGTGCATCGCATTCATACATATCAAGGGGATTTGTGGATAAGTATAAACTGCCCACCAAAGTTCTTAGTGCACCTTTGTTAGTAAGCTCGCCAGGAGCAGAGTATATGGCAAGCCAAGGATGTTTTCAGATGACATTGACCATAGGTAGGCATGTTTTCCCCTCAGATATGATAATTTTGGAATCGCAAGGTTTGGATGTGATTCTGGGTATGGATTGGCTATCGATGTATGGAGGAAACATCGATTGCGCCAGTAAGACGATTTTGCTCACCACCCCAGAAGGAAGAAGGATCAAGTATGTATCCCGGCATGTGCCGAATAGGACTCAATTAAATTCCTTATCAGGAGTTGTACAGGAGGAAGTACCAGTGGTAAAGGATTTCACGGATGTATTTCCAGAAGAGTTGCCAGGCATGCCACCGGATAGAGACATTGAGTTTTTGATTGAGCTTTATCCAGGCACAAGACCAATATCTAAGAGACCGTATAGAATGCCTGCAAAGGATTTGGAGGAAATTAAGAAGCAGATTAAGGAGTTACTGGATAAGGGCTATATTCGCCCAAGTTTGTCACCTTGGGGATCAGCAGTACTTCTAGTGGAGAAGAAGGATGGATCGTTAAGGATGGTTGTTGATTATCGAGGATTGAATGAAGTGACGATCAAGAACAAGTACCCACTTCCGATGATCAATGATTTGTTTGACCAGCTGCAAGGAGCTAAAGTGTTTTCTAAGATTGATCTGCGATCAGGGTATCACCAGCTGAAGATTCGAGAGCAGGACATACCTAACACAGCTTTTACCACGAGGTACGTGCTATATAAGTATACCGTTATGTCATTTGGCCTGACTAACGCACCTGCCTATTTTATGAACATGATGAACAAGGTGTTTATGGAGTTTTTGGATAAGTTCATCGTGGTGTTCATTGATGATATTCTGGTCTACTCAAACAATGAAGAAGAGCATAAAGAGCACTTGCGTTTGGTACTTGGGAAGCTCAGAGAAGATCAGTTATACGCCAAGTTCAGCACTTGTGAGTTTTGGTTGAAGGAAGTTGGATTTCTTGGACATGTTATATCCGAAGAAGAAATTGGGAGTCACCCACGATAGTTGGAGAGATCCGGAGTTTTCTTGGACTCGCAGGATACTACCGGAGGTTCATTGAAAATTTCTCAAAGATTGCAAAGCCCATGACGGAGTTGTTGAAGAAGGACACCAAATTCAAATGGACTGAGGAATGTGAGGCCAGTTTTCAGGAGTTGAAGAGACGCTTAGTTACATCACCAGTGTTGATTTTGCCAGATCAACGAAAGGATTACGAAGTGTATTGCAATGCTTTTCGTCGAGGACTTGGAGCCGTACTTATGCAGGAGGAAAGAGTTGTTTCATATGCCTCACAACAGCTTAAACTCCATGAGTTAAATTATGCTACGCATGATTTGGAGTTAGCAGCTGTAGTGCATGCGTTGAAGACATGGAAACCATTGTGAGGTATACACGGAACACAAGAGTTTGAAGTATATCTTCACGCAGAAGGAGTTGAATCTCATGCAGAGGAGATGGTTGGAACTCATTAAGGATTATGATATGAGGTTGCATTATCATCCCGGAAAAGCTAACTTAGTAGCCGATGCGTTGAGCTGCAAAAGTCATGTCAATACACTCATGACCGGAGAATTACCCAAGGAGTTGGCAGAAGACCTTCGCGAGCTATGTTGGAGATAGTTCTGAGAGGTTATGTAGCAGCTTTGGAGATTCAGTCTACTTTGATGGATAAGATCAGAGAAGATCAGAAGACGGACAAGGAGATTGCCGAGATAAAGGAAAGAACGAGCAAAGGAAAAGCTAAAGGATTTCGTGAGGATGAGCACGATACCTTATGGTTTGAGGGGCGCGTATATGTGCCAAATGATCAGGAGATCAGGAAGTTGATTCTGCAAGAGGCCCATGATTCGCCATATTCGGTTCACCCAGGAAATACCAAGATGTATCTGGATTTGAAGGATAGGTTTTGATGGACCGGAATGAAGAAGGATATTGCAGAATATGCAGCAGTGTGTGATGTATGTCTGAGAGTGAAGGCAGAGCATCAGAAGCCAGCAGGATTGGTACATCCATTGCCGATACCCGAATGGAAGTGTGATAAACTAGGCATGGACTTGTTGGGGAACGTAGTAACTTCAAAAAATTTCCTACGCACACGCAAGATCATGGTGATGCATAGCAACGAGAGGGGAGAATGTTGTCCACGTACCCTCGTAGACAGAAAGCAGAAGCGTTAACACAACGCGGTTGATGTAGTCGTACGTCTTCACGATCCGACCGATCAAGTACCGAACGCACGGCACCTCCGAGTTCAGCACACGTTCAGCTTGATGACGTCCCTCGAACTCCGAACCAGCCGAGTGTTGTGGGAGAGTTTCGTCAGCATGACGGCGTGGTGACGATGATGATGTTCTACCAACGCAGGGCTTCGCCTAAGCACCGCTACGATATTATCGAGGTGTAATATGGTAGAGGGGGGCACCGCACACGGCTAAGAGATCAATAGATCAATTGTTGTGTCTATGGGGTGCCCCCCTGCCCTCGTATATAAAGGAGCAAGGGGGAAGCCGGCCGGCCAAGGAGGAGGGCGCGCCAAGGGGGGAGTCCTACTCCCACCGGGAGTAGGACTCCTCCTTTCCTTGTTGGAGTAGGAAAAGGGAAGGTAGAAGGAGAAAGAAGGAAGGGGGCGCCCCCCCTCCCTAGTCCAATTCGAACTAGTCCATGGGGAGGGGTGCGGCCACCCTTTGGGGCCTTTCTCTCGTTTCCCGTATGGCCCATTAAGGCCCAATACGAATTCCCGTAACTCTCCGGTACTCCGAAAAATACCCGAATCACTCGGAACCTTTCCGATGTCCGAATATAGTCGTCCAATATATCAATCTTGACGTCTCGACCATTTCGAGACTCCTCGTCAAGTCTCTGGTCTCATCCGGGACTCCGAACTCCTTTGGTACATCAAAACACATAAACTCATAATATAACCGTCATCTAACTTTAAGCGTGCGGACCCTACGGGTTCGAGAACTATGTAGACATGACCGAGACACGTCTCCGGTCAATAACCAATAGCGGAACCTAGATGCTCATATTGGCTCCCACATATTCTACGAAGATCTTTAACGGTCAAACCGCATAACAACATACGTTGTTCCCTTTGTCATCGGTATGTTACTTGCCCGAGATTCGATCATCGGTATCTAAATACCTAGTTCAATCTCGTTACCGGCAAGTCTCTTTACTCGTTTCATAATACATCATCTCGCAACAAACTCATTAGTTGCAAGGCTTAAGTGATGTGCATTACCGAGAGGGCCCAGAGATACCTCTCCGACAATCGGAGTGACAAATCCTAATCTCGAAATACGCCAACCCAACAAGTACCTTCGGAGACACCTGTAGAGCACCTTTATAATCACCCAGTTACGTTGTGACGTTTGGTAGCACACAAAGTGTTCCTCCGGTAAACGGGAGTTGCATAATCTCATAGTCATAGGAACATGTATAAGTCATGAAGAAAGCAATAGCAACATACTAAACGATCGAGTGCTAAGCTAACGGAATGGGTCAAGTCAATCACATCATTCTCCTAATGATGTGATCCTGTTAATAAAATGACAACTCATGTCTATGGCTAGGAAACATAACCATCTTTGATCAACGAGCTAGTCAAGTAGAGGCATACTAGTGACACTCTGTTTGTCTATGTATTCACACATGTATCAAGTTTCCAGTTAATACAATTCTAGCATGAATAATAAACATTTATCATGATATAAAGAAATAAATAATAACTTTATTATTGCCTCTAGGGCATATTTCCTTCAGTCTCCCAGTTGCACTAGAGTCAATAATCTAGTTCACATCGCCATGGGATTTAACATCAATAGATCACATCACCATGTGATTAACACCCATAGTTCACATCGTCATGTGACCAACACCCAAAGGGTTTACTAGAGTTAGTAATCTAGTTCACATCGCTTATGTGATTATCACCCAAAGAGTACTAAGGTGTGATCATGTTTTGCTTGTGAGATAATTTTAGTCAACGGGTCTGTCACATTCAGAACCGTAAGTATTTTGCAAATTTCTATGTCTACAATGCTCTGCACGGAGCTACTCTAGCTAATTGCTCCCACTTTCAATATGTATCTAGACCGAGACTTAGAGTCATCTAGATTAGTGTCAAAACTTGCATCGAAGTAACCCTTTACGACGAACCTTTTATCACTTCCATAATCGAGAAACATATCCTTATTCCACTAAGGATAATCTTGACCGCTGTCCAGTGATCTACTCCTAGATCACTATTGTACTCCCTTGCCAAAATCGGTGTAGGGTATACAATAGATCTGGTACACAACACGGCATACTTTATAGAACCTATGGCCGAGGCATAGGGAATGACTTCATTCTCTTTCTATCTTCTGCCGTGGTCAGGCTTTGAGTCTTACTCAATTTCACACCTTGTAACACAGGCAAGAAACTCTTTCTTTGACTGTTCCATTTTGAACTACTTCAAAATCTTGTCAAGGTATGTACTCATTGAAAAACTTGTCAAGCGTCTTAATCTATCTCTATAGATCTTGATGCTCAATATGTAAGCAGCTTCACCGAGGTCTTTCTTTGAAAAACTCCTTTCAAACACTCCTTTATGCTTTGCAGAATAATTCTACATTATTTCCGATCAACAATATGTCATTCACATATACTTATCAGAAATGTTGCAGTGCTCCCACTCACTTTCTTGTAAATACAGGCTTCACCGCAAGTCTGTATAAAACTATATCCTTTGATCAACTTATCAAAGCGTATACTCCAACTCCGAGATGCTTGCACCAGTCCATAGATGGATCGCTGGAGCTTGCATATTTTGTTAGCACCTTTAGGATTGACAAAACCTTCTGGTTGCATCATATACAACTCTTCTTTAATAAATCCATTAAGGGAATGCAGTTTTGTTTATCCATTTGCCAGATTTCATAAAATGCGGCAATTGCTAACATGATTCGGACAGACTTAAGCATATATACGAGTGAGAAACTCTCATCGTAGTCAACACCTTAAACTTGTCGAAAACCTTTTGCGACAATTCTAGCTTTGTAGATAGTAACACTACCAGCGTCTGTCTTCCTCTTGAAGATCCATTTAATCTCAATGGCTCGCCGATCATTGGGAAAGTCAACCAAAGTCCATACTTTGTTCTCCTACATGGATCCCATCTCAGATTTCATGGCCTCAAGCCATTTTGCGGAACTGGGCTCACCATCGCTTCTTCATAGTTCGTAGGTTCGTCATGGTCTAGTAACATAACCTCCAGAACAGGATTGTCGTACCACTCTGGTGCGGATCTTACTCTGGTTGACCTATGAGGTTCAGTAATAACTTGATCTGAAGTTCCATGATCATCATCATTAACTTCCTCACTAATTGGTATAGGCGTCACAGAAACTGGTTTCTACGATGAACTAATTTCCAATAAGGGAGCAGGTACAGTTACCTCATCAAGTTCTACTTTCCTCCCACTCACTTCTTTCGAGAGAAACTCCTTCTCTAGAAAGGATCCATTCTCAGCAACGAATATCTTGCCTTCGGATCTGTGATAGAAGGTGTACCCAATTGTCTCCTTTGGGTATCCTATGAAGACACATTTCTCCGATTTGGGTTTGAGCTTATCAGGATGAAACTTTTTCACATAAGCATCCCAACCCCAAACTTTAAGAAACGACAACTTTGGTTTCTTGCCAAACCACAGTTCATAAGATGTCGTCTCAACGGATTTAGATGGTACCCTATTTAACGTGAATGCAGCTGTCTCTAATGCATAACACCAAAACGATAGTGGTAGATCGGTAAGAGACATCATATATCGCACCATATCTAATAAAGTACGGTTACGATGTTCGGACACACCATTACACTGGTGTTCCAGGTGGCGTGAGTAGTGAAACTATTTCACATTGTTTTAACTGAAGGCCAAACTCGTAACTCAAATACTCTTCTCCACGATCAGATCGTAGAAACTTTATTTTCTTGTCACGATGATTTTCCACTTCACTCTGAAATTCTTTGAACCATTCAAATGTTTCAGACTTATGTTTCATCAAGTAGATATACCCATATCTGCTCAAATCATCTGTGAAGGTCAGAAAATAACGATACCCACCGCGAGCCTCAACACTCATCGGATCGCATACATCAGTATGTATTATTTCCAATAAGTCAGTTGCTCGCTCCATTGTTCCGGAGAACGGAGTCTTAGTCATCTTGCCCATAAGGCATGGTTCGCAAGCATCAAGTGATTCATAATCAAGTGATTCCAAAGCCCATGAGCATGGAGTTTCTTCATGCACTTTACACCAATATGACCTAAACGGCAGTGCCACAAATAAGTTGCACTATCATTATTAACTTTGCATCTTTTGGCTTCAATATTATGAATATGTGTATCACTACGATCGAGATCCAACGAACCATTTTCATTGGGTGTGTAACCATATAAGGTTTTATTCATGTAAACAGAACAACAATTATTCTCTAACTTAAATGAATAACCGTATTGCAATAAACATGATCAAATCATATTCATGCTCAACGCAAACACCAAATAACACTTATTTAGGTTCAACACTAATCCCGAAAGTATAGGGAGTGTGCGATGATGATCATATCAATCTTGGAAGCACTTCCAATACACATCGTCACTTCATCCTTAACTAGTTTCTGTTCATTATGGAACTCCCGTTTCGAGTTACTACTCTTTAGCAACTGAGCCAGTATCAAATACCGAGGGGTTGCTATAAACACTAGTAAATTACACATCAATAACATGTATATGCAATATACCTTTGTTCACTTTGCCATCCTTCTTATCCACCAAATACTTGGGGTTGTTCCGCTTCCAGTGACCAGTCCCTTTGCAGTAGAAGCACTTAGTCTCAGACTTAGGATCAGACTTAGGCTTCTTCACTTAATTAGCAACTTGCTTGCCGTTCTTCTTGAAGTTCCCCTTCTTCCCTTTGCCCTTTTCTTGAAACTAGTGGTCTCGTCAACCATCAACACTTGATGTTTTTCTTGATTTCTACCTTCGTTGATTTCAGCATCACGAAGAGCTCGGGAATTACTTTCGTCATCCCTTGCATACTATAGTTCATCATGAAGTTCTACTAACTTGGTGATGGTGACTAGAGAATTCTGTCAATCGCTATTTTATCTGGAAGATTAACTCCCACTTGATTCAAGCGATTGTAGTACCCAGACAATCTGAGCACATGCTCACCGCTTGAGCTATTCTCCTCCATCTTTTAGCTATAGAACTTGTTGGAGACTTCATATCTCTCAACTCGGGTATTTGCTTGAAATATTAACTTCAACTCCTGGAACATCTCATATGGTCCATGACGTTCAAAACGTCTTTGAAGTCCCAATTCTAAGCCGTTAAGTATGGTGCACTAAACTATCAAGTAGTCATCATATTGAGCTAGCCAAACGATCATAACGTCTGCATCTGCTCCTGCAATAGGTCTGTCACCTAGCGGTGCATCAAGGACATAATTCTTCTGTGCAACAATGAGGATAATCCTCAGATCACGGATCCAATCCGCATCATTGCTACTAACATCTTTTCAACTCAGTTTTCTCTAGGAACATATCAAAATAAAACAGGGGAGCTAAACGCGAGCTATTGATCTACAACATAGATATGCTAATACTACCAGGACTCAGTTCATGATAAATTAAAGTTCAATTAATCATATTACTTAAGAACTCCCACTTAGATAGACATCCCTCTAATCCTCTAAGTGATCACGTGATCCATATCAACTAAACCATGTCCGATCATCACGTGAGATGGAGTAGTTTCAATGGTGAACATCACTATGTTGATCATATCTGCTATATGATTCACGCTCGACCTTTTGGTCTCCGTGTTCCGAGGCCATATCTGTTATATGCTAAGCTCGTCAAGTTTAACCTGAGTATTCCGCGTGTGCAACTGTTTTGCACCCGTTGTATTTGAACGTAGAGCCTATCACACCCGATCATCACGTGGTGTCTCAGCATGAGGAACTTTCGCAATGGTGCATACTTAGGGAGAACACTTATACTTTGATAATTTTAGTGAAGGATCATCTTATAATGCTACCGTCAATCAAAGCAAGATAAGATGCATAAAAGATAAACATCACATGCAATTAATATAAGTGATATGATATGGCCATCATCATCTTGTGCTTGTGATCTCCATCTCGGTAGCACCGTCATGATCACCATCGTCATTGGCGTGACACCTTGATCTCCATCGAAGCATCGTTGTCGTCTCGCCAACTATTGCTTCTACGACTATCGCTACCGCTTAGTGATAACGTAAAACAATTACATGGCGATTGCATTGCATACAATAAAGCGACAGCCATATGGCTCCTGCTAGTTGCCCATAAATCGGTTACAAAACATGATCATCTCATACAATAAAATTCAGTATCATGTCTTGACCATATCACATCACAACATGCCCTGCAAAAACAAGTTAGACGTCCTCTACTTTGTTGTTGCAAGTTTTACGTGGCTGCTACGGGCTTTAGCAAGAACCGTTCTTACCTACGCATCAAAAACGACAACGATAGTTTGTCAAGTTGGTGTTGTTTTAACCTTCGCAAGGACCGGGCGTAGCCACACTCGGTTCAACTAAAGTGAGAGAGACAGACACCCGCCGGTCACCTTTAAGCAACGAGTGCTCGCAACGGTGAAACCAGTCTCGCGTAAGCGTACGCGTAATGTCGGTCCGGGCCGCTTCATCTCACAATACCGCCGAACCAAAGTATGACATGCTGGTAAGCAGTATGACTTATATCGCCCACAACTCACTTGTGTTCTACTCGTGCATAACATCAACGCATAAAACCAGGCTCGGATGCCAGTGTTGGAGAACATAGTAATTTCAAAAAAATTCCTACGCACACGCAAATCGTGGTGATGCATAGCAACGAGAGGGGAGAGTGTTGTCCACGTACCCTCGTAGACTGAAAGCGGAAGCGTTAACACAACGCGGTTGATGTAGTCGTACGTCTTCACGATCCGACCGATCAAGTTCCGAACGCACGGCACCTCCGAGTTCAGCACACGTTCAGCTCGATGACGTCCCTCGAACTCCGATCCAGCCGAGTGTTTAGGGAGAGTTTCGTCAGCACGACGGCATGGTGACGATGATGATGTTCTAACGACGCAGGGCTCCGCCTAAGCACCGCTATGGTATTATCGAGGTGTAATATGGTGGAGGGGGGCACCGCACACGGCTAAGAGATCAATAGATCAATTGTTGTGTCTATGGGGTGCCCCCTGCCCCCGTATATAAAGGAGCAAGGGGGAAGGCGGCCGGCCAAGGAGGAGGGCGCGCCAAGGGGGGAGTCCTACTCCCACCGGGAGTAGGACTCCTCCTCTCCTTGTTGGAGTAGGAAAAGGGAAGGTAGAAGGAGAAAGAAGGAAGGGGGCGCCCCCCCTCCCTAGTCCAATTCGGACTAGTCCATGGGGAGGGGTGCGGCCACCCTTTGGGGCCTTTCTCTCCCTTCCCGCATGGCCCATTAAGGCCCAATACGAATTCCCGTAACTCTCCGGTACTCCGAAAAATACCCGAATCACTCGGAACCTTTCCGATGTCCGAATATAGTCGTCCAATATATCGATCTTTACGTCTCGACCATTTAGAGACTCCTCGTCAAGTCCCTGATCTCATCCGGGACTCCAAACTCCTTCGGTACATCAAAACACATAAACTCATAATATAATCGTCATCTAACTTTAAGCGTGCAGACCCTACGGGTTCGAGAACTATGTAGACATGACGAGACACGTCTCCGGTCAATAACCAATAGCGGAACCTGGATGCTCATATTGGCTCCCACATATTCTACGAAGATCTTTAACGGTCAAACCGCATAACAACATACGTTGTTCCCTTTGTCATCGGTATGTTACTTGTCCGAGATTCGATCGTCGGTATCTTAATACCTAGTTCAATCTCGTTACCGGCAAGTCTCTTTACTCGTTCCGGAATACATCATCTCGCAACAAACTCATTAGTTGCAATGCTTGCAAGGCTTAAGTGATGTGCATTACCGAGAGAGCCCAGAGATACGCCAACCCAACAAGTACCTTCGGAGACACCTGTAGAGCACCTTTATAATCACCCAGTTACGTTGTGACGTTTGGTAGCACACAAAGTGTTCCTCCGGTAAACGGGAGTTGCATAATCTCATAGTCATAGGAACATGTATAAGTCATGAAGAAAGCAATAGCAACATACTAAACGATCGAGTGCTAAGCTAACGGAATGGGTCAAGTCAATCACATCATTCTCCTAATGATGTGATCCCGTTAATCAAATGACAACTCATGTCTATGGCTAGGAAACATAACCATCTTTGATCAACGAGCTAGTCAAGTAGAGGCATACTAGTGACACTCTGTTTGTCTATGTATTCACACATGTATCAAGTTTCCAGTTAGTACAATTCTAGCATGAATAATAAACATTTATCATGATATAAGGAAATAAATAATAACTTTATTATTGCCTCTAGGGCATATTTCCTTCAGGACTTTATCACGGGATTACCCAGGACTCGTTTAGGCTATGACTCGATATGGGTTGTAGTCGATCGTTTGATGAAAGTAGCTCATTTCATCCCAGTGAAGACAACTTACACCAGTGCTAAGTTGGCAAAGATATACATGACCAGGATCTTATGTCTGCATGGAGTTCCGAGGACAATTGTATCAGATAGAGGAACCAAGTTTACTTCAAAGTTTTGGAATCAGTTGCATGAAACTTTGGGAACCAGTCTAGAGTTCAGTACAGCTTTTCACCCGCAGACAGATGGACAGACTGAGAGTGTCAATCAGATTCTGGAGGACATGTTGAGAGCTTGTGCACTACATTATGGATCTAGTTGGGACGATAATTTGCCGTATGCAGACTTCTCTTATAACAACAGTTATCAAGCCAGTTTGAAGATGGCCCCTTTCGAAGCACTATACGGAAGGAGGTGCAGAACACCTTTGTTGTGGGACGAAGTTGGAGACCAACAATTGTTTGGACCAGATTAGATTAATGAGTCTGAGGACAAGGTTAAGCTGATTCGCGATATACTCAAGGTAGCCCAGTCCAGGCAGAAGAGTTATGCGGATTCTAAACGCAAGGAGACAGTTTACGAAGTTGGAGACAGAGTGTATCTTCGTGTATCCCCACTTCGAGGAGTGAAGCGCTTTGGAGTTAAGGGAAAATTAGCACCACGTTTTGTGGGACCATACAAAGTTTTGGAACGTATGGGAGAAGTTGCTTACAAGTTGGAATTACCCAAAGGATTGTCCGGAGTTCACGATGTATTCCACGTATCTCAGTTGAAGAAGTGCCACGCAGAGTTGGCTGATATTCCTCTGAGAGAAACAGTACCGCTGAAAGCGATACAGTTCGATAGCGATTTGACCTACGAGGAAAAGCCAGTTAAGATTCTTGATTTTGCCAGCCGTGTCACACGCAACAAAGTAATCAAGTTCTGCAAAGTTCAGTGGAGTCACCATACCAAAGATGAAGCCACCTGGGAACGAGAGGAAGACCTACGGAAGGATCACCCTCACCTATTTTCAAGCCAACCCGAATCTCGAGGGCGAGATTCATCTTAAGGGGGGTAGCTTTGTAACATCCCAAATTTTTAATTTGGAATGTTATACATTAGATCATCATTGCATATCATATTTTATTTGCATTTTTGTTTGATCCTAGAAATTCTACGCAACTCAAGGACCCGCGGAGAGTTGGGGATTTCGTTATTTTCATATTTGAGTTTTCTCAAATTTTGAAAAGAGGGTCGTTTGATTTTAATTATTTTTCTCTTTCAATATTTCTTTTATAAAAAAATAAAAGAGAGTTCTTCAAAATTGGAGATTTAATATTAAAATAAAATAAGATTTTTATTCGGAGTTTTACCGCTATTTTATTTGAATTAGGAAAAATATGCGTTTTTCAAAATTGCATTTTAGGCCCAAATAAATGTTCACGTTCTCCGGCCTATTTTTAGAGGATGGCAAAAATTTATTCCGGGATTTTTGGAGTAAGTGTAGTATTTATTTTCTTTCTTTTTCTGCATGTTGGAATTATTTAAAAAAAAGACAAACCGACTCCGGGCCGTACCCGAGCGGGACTCCGCCCAGGGGGGCTTTATAAGCCGGGCCACCCGAGCCCCGCAGCCCACCAGCCCACCGCCGCCAAACCCTAGCCGCCGCCCATGCCAGCCTGCCGCCGCCGCCGCCTGCGCCGCGCGCCGCCGCCGCACCGCCCCGCGCCGCCGCCGTCTCGCCGGATCTGCCGGAGGTAGCCGCCGCCGCCGCCTCGGTTTTCGCGAGGAAGCTGAACAGTTTTTTTTGAAGCCCTAGATCCGGTTCGGTTTATTTTTTTGGTTTAGTTATTTAGCGAACGCCCGTTCTTACGTTCCTTTTAACGAACGGTTTTCACCGTTTAGCCGCAGACAGCGAACGTTCGTTAGCCTGTTCGTCAATTTTTCTTTTTCTCGGATTTTCCGTGATTATTTTCGATCACGATTTCTCATCCGATTTTCGTTTTAGTTTAACTTTTCGCTCGTTTTTCGGAATCAGGCGATTCAAGTGCCTAGAGTTTCGTCTCGAAACCCTCTTTCTGTTTAGCCAACTTGAAAAAGTTTTTGCTACTCTAAAATTTGACTTTAGTCCAGATTAGTAAACAAAGCTTGTTTCTTTCGCCGTTTGAGTTTTGTTGCTTCGTTTGATTTGATTCTTTTTTCAAACCGGAGTTCTTAAGTTGAACTTTCTGGTTAGATCTATTATTTGAGTTTTACCCGTGCCCTTGCTTGATTGCTTATTGTATGCTTATTGTAATACTTTGATCATACTTCTTTCATACCCAGTTTTATTCCATTAGATCAATGCTCAAACAATTGCATGGTTAGGATCTGATTTAAATTGTGGGTCTGGGAAGTAGATGAGGTAGTACCTATACACTTGTTTATTATCAAACCTTGGGAGTTACTTCTACGTTGCTTATATTGCTATGCTATGCTCGTAGACGTGGATTGGGTTTGATTGTATTCATGACAGATGTGAGTATTGTTAATTAATGGTTAACTTAAGGTGGCACCTTTAATACACATCTGGGTGGATTGAGGCACCTGGGGAATTCCAGTGATTGGCTGTATTTTTTTGGAAATCCCGGGGTACCGTGTGATTCTCCTATGGACTGCCACCCATGCTCAAAGGGATCATAAGATTATTCATGCTAGAAACTTTCGTGTGCAGCCACATGCCAATATGGGCTATGGCATAGTTGAGTAAGTTGTGGGAAACTTTTCCATGATGGGCTAGCAGACGTAGGGGATTGTAGGTGTACAGGCCTATCTATCGGTTAAGGGGACCTCTTCGGAAAGACTGTGTCTCGGTCATCCGTTTCTCAAACATCATGTAGTGCGAGAAATTAAACAGAGCAGATCGAGTCTTGTGGGGAAAAGTGCACAAACCTCTGCAGAGTGTACAAACTAATCATGGTTAGCCGTGTCCCCGGTTATGGACATCTTGAGTATCTAGTTCTTGGATTATCATGTGGATCTCATCACTCTTAATATAAGTTGATTGTGTTTAATGATGATGCTTAATTGGGATTGAGTTGGGTGAACCTTCTCAATGTTTAACAACCACCATGATAGTTAAATAAAAAAATTATTCCTTTGTTGTAGGAAAAAATTGGCTTTTCGCAAAACATATTAACCATACAGCCTCCACCAGCCATATATGCATATAGTGATAGCTTTATTACGTTCATTACTCTCTTGTGTTACATTGCCAGCATATTCCATGTGCTGACCCATTTTCGGGTTGCAACGTATCATGTTGCAGACTTTTCAGACGACGAGTAAGGAGCCTTAGGTCGTGGTCTTTCACTCAGTGATGCCGTTGGAGTTGATGGACTCACTTTATCTTCCAAGCCTTCCGCTGTTATTGTATTAGATGGCCTTAAGCCGTATTTATTGTAATAAGTTCTCTTTTGAGACATTCGATGTAATAAGTTGTGTGATTGCTACTCTGTTATAAATCCTTCAAGTACTATGCGTGTCAGCATTACCGATCCAGGGATGACACTGATGCACAGAGATCAGACTGTTTGAGGTCTGGTCGCTACAACGTCTACGAGCATAGCATGGCAATATAAGCTTACGTAGAAGTAACTCCCAGGTTTGATAATAAAACAGGGTAATAGGTTCTATCTCATCACTACTTCCCAAATCCACAAGTTAAACACATCCTAATCATGCAGTATTTGAAGATTCTAACTAATGCATAAAAACTGGGTATGAAAAGAGTATGATCAATGTGTTACTTTCCTTGCTGACGATCCACAAAACCTAGGGACTCGTAGTAGCATGCTTCGCACTCCGGGAATTCTATTGCAAACAAACAATAGCATACATAAGCAATCAAGCAAAGATGCACAGGTAAAACTCAAATAAGAAGATCTAATAATAAATTTCAACTGATGAACTCCGGTTTGCAAAAAGAGTCAAATAAAACGGAGCAACGAAACTCAAAGTGCGAACGAAACAAGATCCGACTACTAATCTGGACTAAAGTCAAATTTTACAGTACCAAAATCTTGTTCAAGTTGGTTAAACAGAAAGAGGGCTTCGAGACGAAGATCTAGGCGCTTGAATCGCCTGATTCCGATAAACGAACGAAAAGATAAACTAAAACGAAAATTGGGTTAGAAATCACGATCGAAAATAGTTGCCGAAACCCCGGGAAAAGAAAAACTGACGAATAGGCTAACGAACGAACGTTCGCTGTCTGTGACTAACGGGTGAACGGCGTTCGTTAAAGAAAACGAACGGGCGAACGTCCGCTGTTTAACCGAACCAAGAAAACCGTAACAAAAACCGATCTAATAATAAAAAAACAGATCTAGGGTTCGAAATAAACCGAACGGTTTTCGAAAAAACCGACGAACGGCGCGGCGGCGGCGGCTACCTCGGCGAGGTCGGCGGCGGGGGCGGGACGGCGGGCAAGGCGGAGGCGCGGCAAGGC
>NC_057814.1:146837639-146843907 GCF_018294505.1 Triticum aestivum
CGCGGACGCGGCGGCGGCGCGGCGGCTGGCGGCGGCAAGAGGCGAGGCTGGCGGCTCGATGGGCCTCGGGGGGTCGCAGGCTCGGCTTATTAAGCCGGCCGGGCTAAGTGTCCTGGCCAGACACGGCCCGGTAAGGCGGTTCACTTTTTTTTAAACGTGTCGCAGAAAAACAAAGAAAAGAAATACTAAACGGACTATAAAAATCACGAAATAAATTTTCCCCGTACTCTAAAAATATGCCGAACAAGGTGAACATTTATTTGGGCCCAATATGCAATACTGAGAAACGCGTATTTTTCCTAATTCAAATAAAATTGCAATAAAATCCAATTAAAAATGTTTATTTGTTTTTAAATATTTTTCCTCCAATATTTCATTATTTTGGGGAAGTCGTATTATCCCTTCTCAAATATTTTGATATGAAATATTTTTGGAGAGAAAAATAATTAAAACAAATGACCCTTGTTTCAATATTTGATTTAATTCAAATATGAAAACGGTGAAATCCCCTAGTCTCTCCGAGGATCCTTGAGTTGCTTAGAATTTCGAGGATCGTGAAATGAAATGCAATAAAATATGATATGCATGAATGACCTATGTATAACATTCCAAATTGAAAATTTGGGATGTTACAAACCTACCCCCTTAAGATGAATCTTGCCCTCGACATTCGGGTTGCCTAGAAAATAGGTGTGGGTGGTCTTTGCGTAGATCATCTTCTCGTTCCCAGGTGGCTTCATCCTCCATATGGTGGCTCCACTGAACTTTGCAAAACATGATAACCTTGCTGCGAGTAACCCGGCTGGCAAACTCAAGAATCTTGACAGGTTTCTCCTCATATGTCAAATCATTGTCCAACTGAATCGCTTCCAGGGGCACTGTATCTCTCAGAGGAATATCGGCCATCTCTGCATGGCACTTCTTCAACTGGGAAGCATGAAATACATCATGTACTCCCGACAGTCCTTCGGGTAACTCCAACTTGTAGGCAACCTCTCCCATACGTTCCAAAACACGGTACGGTCCTACAAATCTCTGGGCTAACTTCCTGTTAACTCCAAAACATTTAACTCCTCGAAGAGGTGACACTCGCAGATACTATCTGTCTCAGATTTCGTAGACTACCTCCTTGTGTTCTGAATCTGTATAACTCTTCTGTCGGGACTGAGCTACCTTCAGTCTATCTCGAATCAGCTTAACCTTCTCTTCAGATTCCTTAATCAAATCCGGTCCAAACAACTAGCGGTCTCCAACTTCATCCCACATCAACGGTGTTCGGCACCTTCTTCCATACAGGGCTTCGAAAGGTGCCATCTTCAAACTGGCCTGGTAGCTGTTGTTCTACGAGAATTCTGCGTAGGGGAAGTTGTCATCCCAACTAGATCCATAATCTAGCGCACAAGCTCTCAACATGTCCTCCAGAATCTGATTGACTCTCTCTGTCTGTCCATCTGTCTGTGGGTGGAAAGCTGTACTGAACTCCAGCCTGGTACCCAAGGTGTGGTGCAGCTGGTGCCAAAACTTTGAAGTAAACTGTGTTCCTCTATCTGATACGATGGTCCTCGGAACTCCGTGCAGACATACGATCCTGGTCATGTATATCTTGGCCAACTTTGCATTGGTATAGGTCGTTTTCACTAGGATAAAGTGAGCTACTTTGGTCAAGCGATCCACTACTACCCAGATAGAATCATATCCCGATCGGGTCCTGGGCATTCCGGTGATAAAATCCATACCAAGCTTATCCCACTTGCATTCGGGTATCGGCATAGGCTGCAGTAATCATGCTGGCTTCTGATGTTCTGCCTTCACTCTCTGACATACATCACATACGGCTACATACTCGGCAATATCCTTCTTCATACCAGTCCACCAGAAACGCTCCTTCAAATCCAAATACATCTTGGTGTTTCCGGGGTGTATCGAGTATGGCGAGTCATGAGCTTCCTGTAGTATCAACTTCCTAATCGCTGCATTATTGGGCACATATACACGGTCCTCAAACCATAAGGTGTCGTGCTCATCCTCACGAAAACCCTTGGCTTTCCCTTCACTCATCCTCTCCTTTATCTCGGCAATCTCCTTATCATCCTTCTGAGCTTCTCGAATCTTTGCCAACAATGTAGACTGAACTTCCAACGCTGCAACAAAACCTCTAGGGACTATTTCCAAATGTAGCTCCCTGAGATCTTCTACCAACTCCTTTGGCATTCCTCCGCTTACGAGGGTATTGACGTAACTCTTCCGGCTCAAAGCGTCTGCTACGACATTGGCTTTGCCTGCATGATAATGCAACTTCATATCATAATCTTTTATGAGCTCCAACCATCTCCTCTTCCTGAGGTTAAGCTCCTTCTGAGTGAAGATGTACTTCAAACTCTTGTGATCCGTGTACACATCGCAACGGTTTCCAATGAGAAAATGTCTCCAGGTCTTAAGCACATGCACCACAGCTGCTAGCTCCAAATCATGCGTGGCATAATTCAACTCATGCGGTCGAAGCTGTTGTGAGGCATATGAAACAACTCTTCCGTCTTGAATAAGTACTCCTCCAAGTCCTAAGCGAGAGGCGTCGTAATACACTTGGAAATCCTTGCGTATATCCGGTAGAATCAACACTGGGGCTATAGTCAAATGTTTCTTCAACTCCTGGAAACTTGCTTCACATTCATCAGTCCAATGGAACTTGGTGTCCTTCTTCAGCAATGCCGTCATAGGCTTCGCAATCTTAGAGAAATTCTTAATGAATCTCTGATAGTATCCCGCGAGTCCAAGAAAACTGCGGATCTCTCCAACTGAGGTGGGTGCCAACCACTTAGTCACTGACTGAACTTTGGTGGGATCTACTGCTATACCTTCTCCTGATATAATGTGTCCAAGAAATCCAACTTCCTTCAACCAAAACTCACATTTGCTGAACTTTGCATATAACTGATGTTCCCTGAGCTTCTCGAGAACTAAACGCAAATGCTCCTTGTGTTCCTCTTCATTCTTCGAGTATACCAAGATATCATCAATGAACACCACAACAAACTTATCCAAGAACTCCATGAACACCTTGTTCATCATACTCATGAAATAGGCAGGGGCGTTAGTCAGTCCAAATGACATAACCGTATACTCATATAGCCCGTACCTTGTGGTGAAGGCTGTCTTAGGTATATCTTTTTCCCTAATCTTCAGCTGGTGATATCCTGATCGCAGATCGATCTTCGAAAACACCTTAGCTCCTTGCAACTGGTCAAAGAAATCATTGATCATCGGTAGTGTGTACTTATTCTTGATTGTTACTTCATTCAACGCACGATAATCAACAACCATCCTTAAGGATCCATCCTTCTTCTCGACCAAGAACACTGGGGCTCCCCATGGTGATGAACTTCGTCGGATGTAACCTTTCTCCAACAACTCCTTAATCTGCTTCTTAATCTCCTCCAGATCATTTGCAGGCATCCGGTATGGTCTCTTAGATATTGGTCCGGTGCCACTCGATGTCTCGATCTGGTGGCATGCCTAGTAACTCCTCCGGAAATACATCGAGGTAATCCTTTACTACCGGCACTTCCTCCTGAACAACTCCCGTTAGAGAATTTACTTGAGTCCTCCTCGGCGCATGCCTGGATACATACTTGATCCTTTTTCCCTCCGGGGTAGTGAGCAAAATCGACTTACTCGCGCAATCGATGTTTCCTCCATATATCGATAGCCAATCCATTCCTAGTATCACATCCAATCCTTTTGACACCAAAATTATCAGGTCTGAGGGGAAAACATGGTTTCCAAAGGTCAATGGCATCTGAAAACATCCTCATCTTGCCATATATTCTGCTCCTGGCGAACTTACTAACATAGGTGTCCTAAGTACCTTAGTGGGCAACTTATACTTATCCACGAATCCCCTTGATATGTATGAATGCGATGCACCAGTATCAAAAAGAACGATTGCAGTAAAAAACTTAACCAAAAACTTACCGATAACTGCATCTGGCTGCTCCTCAACTTCCTCCACGTTCATGTGGTTCACTTGTCCCCTGTTGAAAGGGTTGGGCTTCTTCCCAGCGCTTCCATTGCGATTTCCGTTCTTCAGTTCCGGACAATCTTTGGCGTAGTGCCCAGTCTTCCCGCACTTGAAACAGGTAATGTGACTTTGATCCGTCTTGGCGGGTGTGGCTGGATTAGAGCAGTTCTGATTGCTGCCTGCTCCATTCCTGTTTCCATTCTTGGAGCCATTATGGTCGTGAGAACTCCCTCAATTGTGGGTGTGGCTTCCATGGTTATGGATAAGTCCTCCCGCGTTCGGGGTGAAACGAGGCTTCTGCTGAGCTCCAGAATTGTACTTTCCTTGTCCATACTTCCTCTTGCGGCTCTCAATCTGCTGCTGCTTCCCTTCAATCATAAGAGCCTTGTCTACCAACTCCTGGTAGTTGTTGAATGTTGCCACCATCAACTGCATGCTCATCTCATCATTTAGCCCTTCCATAAACTTCTGCTGCTTTGCGGCATTTGTGGCCACATCATCAGGGGCATAATGAGATAGCTTACTAAACTCATCTACGTACTGAGCCACAGTACGATTTCCCTGCCGTAAGTTGCGAAACTCACGCTTCTTCATGCTCATAGCTCCAGTTGAGACATGGGCTGTGCGGAATGCTTGCTGAAACTGATCCCAAGTGACATTGGCTATGGGAAAAGTGGTTGTGTAATTTTCCCACCATGAGGCTGCAGGTCCATCCAACTGATGTGCGGCAAAACGCACCTTCTCTCCACCTGTGCAACATGCGGTGGTCAACTCCCTTCCAATCTTGCGTAACCAGTCATCCGCAACTATGGGCTCGGTGCTACTGGAAAACACTGGCGGCTGTAACCTCAGAAAACGGGCTAAGTTGTCAACTGGAGGAGGGTTGTTGTTGTTGCCTTGGTTCTGGACTAATATCTGCATCAAGGCATTCGGCTGCTAGATCAACTGGGTGATCTCCGGTGGGAAGACAAATCCGGTGTCACATCTCGGAGGCATCTGATGGGTTTAGAGGGAAGAGAGTAGAATAGAAATTAGGTCTAGAGAGAAACACTACCCATATGCACATGAGACAAACACAATCATATCACTCTATCAATCAAGCAACGGCATACAATCGATCTAACTATCGTTACAGTGCTCGAACTATACTATTTACATGGGGGAAATACCACTGGTCATATGGTGGTCTACTAGAAATTTTGATCGGTGGAAGACTCCATGATGTCGGCTCCAGCTTCGTCTTCATAATCATCATCACTATCATTGGGGTTGGAGTTGGTGTCGTCGATGATGACGTAGTCTTCGGAACCAATCTCCTTGGGTTCATCGTCTTCTCATCCTGGTGCGGGGTCTCCCATGAACACTCCGATCTTCTTAATCAGATCGTCATTTTTCTCCAATAGTATTGTGATTTCCTCCTCATATCCATCGCGTGTAGACTTGAGTTCCTCCTCTAGCTCAGTGATCCTTGTCATCGCCTTCTTCAAATCTATCATGCTTGTGCACATCTGGTTCTCCTGGCATCGAATGTGCTGATTTAACTCCTGGATGAATGCTGCAATGGACCTGTCTGTAACACCCCGGATGTAACTTTCCATATTTGTAACTCCAACTCTTGCCATTTTCGGCTATGTGTTATGATATTCCCTCCGTGGTCGGGTTTTGTCTTTCGTTTTGCATTTTGTTCATGTCATGCATTTCATATCATGTCATCATGTGCATTGCATTTGCATACGTGTTCGTCTCATGCATCCGAACATTTTCCCCGTTGTCCGTTTTGCAATCCGGCGCTCCCACCTCCTCCGGCGCACCCCTCTTGTTTTCTTTCATGAGCGGGTGTCAAACTTTCTCGAAATGGACCGAGGCTTGTCAAGTGGCCTTGGTATACCACCGGTAGACCACCGGTCAAGTTTCGTTCCATTTGGAGGTCGTTTGGTAATCCAACGGTTAACCGGGCAACCGCAAAGTCCATTTGTGTGTTGCAGCAAAACCCCCCATCTAAACAGCCAAAAACCCACCAAACTCTCTTCCATGCTGTAGGTCGTTAAATCACGATCGTGTGGCCCAAAACCGCACCTCATTTGGACTCTCCTAGCTCCCTCTACCTATATATATGCATCTCCCCCGAAAAATGTTCACAGGCAAACCCTAATCCGCCGCCACCGGACACCTCCCCGCCGCCACGCCCGACGAATCGGGGGCCGCCATGTGGCAGCCCGTAGGCCACCGCCGCCGAAGCCCGCGGGCCCA
>NC_057814.1:146844383-146854610 GCF_018294505.1 Triticum aestivum
GCCGCCGCGCCGTCCACCTCCTCCTCCGGCGCCCGAGCGCCTCCTCTTCCCCCCGACGACGGCCGCCGCGGCCTCCCTCGCCTCTCCCGTCGCCGGCGAGCTCCATCGAGGCCGACCCACGATCTGGATCCAGAAGAACTCCCGTGCGTTGACTTTTCCCGAACCCCCGAGATTTTCTCCAAGTCATTTTCTGTCACAGCATGTGCACTTGTTCATAGCATCGTAACTCTCTGTATATAGCTCCGTTTTGCGCGTCTAATATACCGAGTTGTTCGCCTCGTGATGCTGTACATTTTGTTCAATTACACCATGTTCATTAGAGTCCATGTTGATGCCCAAATCTCTGGTGCAAGAGTGCTAGTTGCTGTTATCTGCTGGTTCTTATCAGAACTTGGAGATTTGTTACTTTTGTTGCATTTAATCTGTGCATCTTATGGGCATGAGCTCTACATGTGTTTTGTTGTATGACATTCCATCTTTCCAAGGGTGTATGCCATGTATTTTTGTGATCTCTGTGGTGACTAGCACAAGCATGCAAACTAGGCCCCGTAATGTTTCTGATTTCAGGGACTTAGTGATTTCCATGTAAACTTGATGCTACAGAGAGATCTATGCATATTTTGGAGATGTTCAGTAAGGATGTTTTGTAGATATTGTTGTAATTGATCCATTCCTGCCCTTGTTTGCAATTATAGAGTGTCACAGAATGACTCAATCTTGCTCTACTTTTGCTATAAAATATTTCTAGCAGATTGTTTACGTGTTATTCAATTTTGCCAAGCTTGTTGTAGTTGATCCATACATGCTATGCTTTTTTTTCTTGCCACGGATAGCTTCATAAACTTGCCATCTTGCTGTAGGTATGCTTATTTTGTCATGAATTGCTTTGTGGTGCGTGCATCAAGCTCACAAAGATGCCCTCATATTATTATTTCTGCCATGCTCTGTTTTCTGCTAAGTCTGAAACCTGTTAACGAAACTTGCTATGTTACCATGGTTGCCATCATATCTTCTCGTCCTTTTTGGCTTATGGTCAGTAAGGGACTTTTGTCACATGCATTTAGTAGAATACATAGTTGCCAAGCTCACAAAGATGCCCTCATATTATTATTTCTTGCCTTGTTTTGCTATGTTACATTCTGTAGCATGTTGATTTCGTGCTCTGAACATTGCTACCTGATGTTGTTTTCTGCCATGTCCAGTAATTTCACTTAGTCCGTGATCCTGTTATCTTTTGCACTTTTGCCATGCTTGTTTGAGCTTGTTATATTGTGATCTAGCCATAGCTCAGTGTTTATCTTTTGTCAAGCATCTCCTGTAGATTACTGCCATATGCTTTGTTGCTACGTTGGAGTGCTGTAGCATTGTTACTTGTTGCATTCTAAGTGCTATCATGCTGTTAATCGCAGATTCGTGTCATTCTTGTTTTGCTTGCCATTTGCAAACCGTGCATCCGTTTCCGGTGATCTTTATATCGATTTCGACCGAAATCATATCATCTTTCCAGTGGCATGCTTGGTTTGCCAAGTTACTGCCTTGTTCATCATTTTTCTTCTGGAGCACACATATGCATCGCATATCATATCTTGCATATCATACATGTCTTGCATCATGTTGCTTGTGCATTTCTCGTGATTGATTGTGGTTCCGTTGCTTGTGTTCTTGTGTTGGGTAGAGCCGGGAGACGAGTTCTTGAACAAGGAACCTGTTGAGTACGCTTACGAGGATCAAGCTCTCGACAACTCTGAGAACCTTGCAGGCAAGATGACCACCCCTCGAAATCACTTCTATCTTTGCTTTGCTAGTTGTTTGTTCTATTGCCATGCTGCGCTACCTATCAATTGCTATATCATGCCTCCCATATTGCCATGTCAGCCTCTAACCATCCTTTTCCTAGCAAACCGTTGTTTGGCTAAGTTACCGCTTTTGCTCAGCCCTTCTTATAGCGTTGCTAGTTGTAGGTGAAGTTGAAGTTTGTTCCATGTCGGAACATGGATATGTTGGGATATCACAATATATCTTATTTAATTAATGCATCTATATATTTGGTAAAGGGTGGAAGGCTCGGCCTTATGCCTGGTGTTTTGTTCCACTCTTGCCGCCCTAGTTTCTGTCATACCGGTATTATGTTCCTTGAGTTTGCGTTCCTTACGCGGTTGGGTGTTTTATGGGACCCCCTTGACAGTTTGCCTTGAATAAAACTCCTCCAGCAAGGCCCAACTTTGGTTTTACCATTTGCCACCTAAGCCTTTTCCCCCGGGTTTTCGGGAGCCCGAGGGTCATCTTTATTTAAACCCCCGGGCCAGTGCTCCTCTGAGTATTGGTCCAACCTTTCAGTCGCCGGTGGCCACCAGGGGCAACTCTGGTCTGGCCTACCGGAAGCTTGGACAATCCGGTGTGCCCTGAGAACGAGATATGTGCAGCTCCTATCGGGATTTGTCGGCACATTCGGGCGGCTTTGCTGGTCTTGTTTTACCATTGTCGAAATGTCTTGTAGACCGGGATTCCGAGACTGATCGGGTCTTCCTGGGAGAAGGTTTATCCTTCGTTGACCGTGAGAGCTTATGATGGGCTAAGTTGGGACACCCCTGCAGGGTATTATATTTCGAAAGCCGTGCCCGCGGTTATGAGGCAGATGGGAATTTGTTAATATCCGGTTGTAGAGAACTTGTCACTTGACCCAATTAAAGTACATCAACTGTGTGTGTAGCCGTGATGGTCTCTTCTCGGCGGAGTCCGGGAAGTGAACACGGTTTGAGTTATGTATGACGTAAGTAGGAGTTCAGGATCACTTCTTGGTCATTACTAGATGGCGACCATTCCGTTGCTTCTCTTCTCGCTCTCTTTTGCGTATGTTAGCCACCATATATGCTTATTGCCTGCTGCAGCTCCACCTCATTACACCATCCTTTCCTATAAGTTTAAATAGTCTTGATCTCGCGGGTGTGAGATTGCTGAGTCCTCGTGACTCACAGATTCTACCAAAACAGTTGCAGGTGCCGACGATGCCAGTGCAGATGATGGGATCGATCTCAAGTGGGAGTTCGATGAGGAACGTGGTCGTTACTATGTGTCTTTTCTGGATGATCAGTAGTGGAGCCCAGTTGGGAAGATCGGGGATCTAGCATTTGGGGTTATCTTATTTTCATTTGGATCTTGACCGTAGTCGGTCTATGTGTGTATTTTGGATGATGTATGGATTATATTTATGTATTGTGTGAAGTGGCGATTGTAAGCCAACTCTTTATCCCATTCTTGTTCATTACAATGGATTGTGTGAAGATGACCCTTCTTCCGACAAAACCACAATGCGGTTATGCCTCTAAGTCGTGCCTCGACACGTGGGATATATAGCCGCATCGTGGGCGTTACAAGTTGGTAATCAGAGCCATCCCCGACTTAGGAGCCCCTGCTTGATCGAATCGTTGGCGTTGTTGAGTGTAGAACAAAAATGTTTTGAGTCTTAGCATTATATATATCGGAGAGTAGGATTCTTTTTACTCCTCTGTCCCTTCGTCGCTCTGGTGAGGTCTCCTGACGTAGAAGTTTTGACTCTTCTCTCCTCAAATTTCACTAAATTTTTTTTAGGATCACGCGGGTATCTTGGAATTGTTCCGATGGTTTTCTGACGAGAACATTGTTCTTGGTGCCTCCTGACATTTAGGGGTTGTGGCAGTGTCCCGGGGAGTTGAGCTCCGAGGTGTTGTCGTCACAATTTTATCGTTGCAGTTCTGGAATACCTGAGTTTCGCCGACATCGAAATCTCTTTTATGCAGTTGTTGGTGAGATCACCTCGACGCCACCCAGTACTGGGCGGGAGTTCGGGAGTATTGCCATAACTCGTATAACGGATGCTTTTCGAAGGTTGAGGTAAACGATTTCCGAAGGTTTCTTGGTTATGTGTTGACGGATGGATACAGCTGGATCTAGGGATCTAGGAATTCAAGTAGCCTTAGGATATCTTTCCGACAGACGCATGATATGAGATTGGGGTTCGACGTCTAGTGGTCCGCCTATACATGGTTGGTTTTACAGTGGTCTCGTAGTGTATTAAAGAGTCCTTGGCTATGCCGACTCGGGGACGCTTCGTACGTCATGTGCACAGCCTTGTACATGATGGTGCTGTATGATTGAGCCCGTGTGGGCCCCACCACGAAAACTTCGGACAAAATATTTATCATATGTTTGTTCCGGCTTATTCTGCAAGCCAATACCTTATTTTGTTTTGAATTGTGGTATTCGAGTTGCTTCGAAGTCATATGTTTTCCATATCTTTTTCAAGTGGCTTCTCAACATAACGGAAGTGTGATGATTTACTATGGAATTCATTCGTTCATCCTCGTTCGAATGTTTATTGTGAAGACTATATGTTGCAATTTCTATCCGTTGATTCTACTTATCTATTTGTCTATCAAGATGCTAACAGATGTCACCCTCTTCAGGATGGCTCCGCCAACGCATCATAATCCGGATCGCAATGAAGGGAGTCAGGCGAACCCTCCGCCACCACCTCCGCCTCTCGAGGCATGACAAGCTATCATGGCAGCCACCAACGCCAATCTTCAGATGATTCTGCAACTCTTGCAAGAACGCACCCAAGGGCAAGGCAATCAAGGAAATCAAGGTCAAGGCAACAATCAGCCTCACTTCGCTACCCTCAACCAGTTTCTCGCAAATTAGCCCAAGTCTTTCAGCTACTGTGCCGAGGCCACGGATGCCGATGATTGGCTCGTGGACATTAACAAGCATTTTGAACGTAGTAATGTCAGGCCTGAGGACTATGTCAAGTTCGCTTCTTTTCAACTCAAGGACCAAGCTGCTGATTGGTTTCAGCAATACAAAGATTCCAGAGGAGGTCGTGTGATCACTTGGACTGACTTCTGTCGGGACTTCAAAGCGCACCACATTCCACAAAGTGTTGTTGAGAGCAAGCGTGAGGAGTTCCGCAATCTCAAGCAAGGCAACATGTCTGTGTATCAATTCAACATCCAGTTTCAGAAACTTGCTCGCTTCGCTAAACAAGACGTTTGTCGTGGAATTGCCATGGCAGATGTCCTTAGCGTGAGGACTTAGTCGTGAGGCCAGCGCATCTATGTAGTAGCTTGAGAGGGGTTGATTGGGATGAGACACGCAGGGTGGATCAACGCACAAGACAAGGGTTTAGACAGCTTCGGGCCCCGGGAAACATCATCCGGCAACAACCCTACGTGCTGTTTGTGGCTAGGTCTCATTATGATCACGGGAGAGTCGCCGGCTCCGGCTCTCGGTGTTTAGCCCTAGAGATTATTTCTTGTTGCTTGTCCCTCTTTGGGGTGCCCTGCCCCTCCTTATATAAGTTAGAGGGGCGGGTTACATGTGGAGTCCTAGTAGGACTAGGACTAGTCTATCTTCTCTTACAAGTTAATTACAAGTCCGGGTCTTGCTTCCTCGTAAAGGAAATATTCGTCATCCCTTTCTTCTTAAGCCGGCCCATCATAAACGTGAGCCGGCCTTCTGGGCCTTGGGCCTTGTCTTCTATCTTGACCCACCGTAGGGGCCATCCATGAGTCGTCTGGTTCATGAGCTGTCTGACCAATGAGCCGCCAGACCCATGAGTCGCTAGTCCTCCGCCGGGTCATCAGCGAAATGCCAAGTCTGGCCGGGTCATACCGCGGGGTATATCCCCGAGAACATTCCTGATGAAAAGAGCATGATCTATCACTTCAGAGGTGGCCTTAGAGAGGATCTACAGTTAGCTCTCGTTCTTGTTGCGGCTACTCAGTTTGATCAATTCTATAATATGGCACTGAAGCAAGAGGCTGCTCAGCTCAAGTGTGAGGCTTCTAAGAAGATTGTCAGGGACGCAGTTCAGTCTTCTTCTTCCTCACTTGTGGCAGCTAAGCAACAGAAGTTCTGGTTGCCTCCTCCTCCTCCGTTTCATCAGCCTTACCAGCAGAAGAACAAAGGTGGCCATGGTTCTTCCAACTCTTCCAACTCTGGCTATCAGAACAAGTCTCAGAATCAAGCTCCAAAGTCCAATGCTCCTTATCACCGTCCACTCTCAGAGGTGACTTGCAACAAGTGTCAGAAGAAAGGTCACTATGCTAACAAGTGCTTCAACCAAAGGCGTCTTCCACCTCCTCCTCCTGTCAGATCTTCCAGCAATGCAGTGGTCAAGCATAATTCCAAGTTTGCAAAGGTGAACATGATGAATGCAGCTCAAGCGGAGGAATCTACTGATGTGATAATGGGTAATCTTCCTGTTAATGATATTCCTGCAAAAGTTCTTTTTGATACTGGTGCATCGCTTTATTTCATGTCAAGACCGTTTTTTGCCAAGCATGAATTCTCTTGGTCTTATCTAGATAAACCATTGGGTGTTGTTTCTCCGGGGAAGTCAATGAGAGCCAACTCGATAGTTCCGGATGTTTCCATCAAGATGGGAAACTATAAATTTCTGTCTTCTCCAGTTGTTCTTGGTGACTCGGATATTGATCTTATTCTCGGGATGGACTGGCTTTCTAAGCACAAAGCTCAGCTTGATTGTGCTGCCAGGGAAATTCAATTGACACACTCTTCTGAGGATGTGATTATTTATGCCGCTCGTGATGAAACCATTCGGTTATTTTCTCTCAATGAGAAGGGCGAATTGAATGCCATCTCTCAAATTCCAGTCGTTTGTGAGTATCAAGATGTCTTTCCAGAAGAGCTTCCGGGTATGCCTCCTCACCGGCCAGTTGAGTTTGTTATCGATCTTGAGCCAGGCACTGAACCCGTTTGCAAGCGTCCATATAAGCTTGGACCCAACGAGCTGAAGGAATTGAAGAGACAGCTCGATGAACAAGAGCGTCTGGGTTTGATCAGACCGAGTTCTTCTCCATGGGGTTGTGGTGTTCTTTTTATAAAGAAGAAGGATGGCACGGACCGACTTTGTGTCGACTACCGTCCATTGAAAAAGAAGACAATCAAGAACAAGTATCCACTTCCCAACATCAATAAGCTATTCGAGCAACTCAAAGGTGCTAAAGTATTCTCCAAGCTTGACCTTCGTATGGGTTATCATCAGATTCGCATTTGTGAAGAAGATATTCCCAAGACAGCATTCAGAACAAGCTTTGGTTCTTATGAATATACTGTCGTGTCTTTCGGCCTTGTCAATGCTCCTCCAGTTTTCTCTCGGATGATGAATTTCATCTTCAACCCCTATACCAATGAATTCGTTCTAGTGTATCTCGATGATATCTTGGTCTTCTCCAAGAATAAGAAGGACCATGCCAAACATTTGAGATTGGTGCTCGACAAGCTCAGAGGGTATCAATTCTATGCGAAGTTCTCAAAATGTGAGTTTTGGCTCGATGAAGTTCTTTTCCTTGGTCACATCATCTCTGCCAAGGGCATCGCTGTTAACCTCGAGAAGGTGTCCGCAATTGTGAATTGGGAACCTCCTCAAAATGTCAAGCAGCTCCGCAGTTTTCTTGGTCTTGCAAGCTATTGCCGAAGATTCATTGAGAATTTCTCTAAGATTGCAAAGCCTCTTTCCAACCTCCTCCAGAAGCATGTGAAGTATGTCTGGTCTCTTGAGTGTGACGTTGCTTTCAACACTCTCAAAGAGAAACTAGTCATAGCTCCTGTCTTGACTCCTCCTGACGAATCCAAGCCATTTGAAGTTTTCTGTGATGCTTCTCTCCAAGGTCTCGGTGCTGTGTTAATGCAAGAGAAGAAAGTTGTGGCCTATACCACTCGTCAGTTGAAGCCCAATGAGAAGAACTACCCCACTCACGGTCTTGAGTTGGCGGCAGTTGTCCATGCATTAATAACGTGGAGACATCTCTTGTTGGGAAGACAAGTGGACATTTTCACCGATCACAAGAGTCTCAAGTACATCTTCACTCAGCCCAACCTCAACCTCAGGCAGACTCGATGGGTCGAAATGATTCAAGAGTACAATCCGAGTATCGAATATACTCCAGGCAAGGCCAATGTCATTGCAGATGCTTTAAGCAGGAAGGCTTATTGCAACAACCTAATCCTCAAGCCATTCCAACCGGATCTTTGTGAAGCTTTCCTTAAGCTGAATCTCCAAGTTGTTCCTCAAGGATTTCTTGCCAACCTCTTAGTCTCTCCTACTTTGGAAGATCAAATTCGTGAGGCACAACTTCTTGATGCCATGGTGAAGAAGGTGAAACGTGGTATCGACAAGGGTCTTTCCAAATACAAGTGCTATCGCATTGATGACAGAGACACTTTGTTCTTCGAGGACCGGATTGTGGTTCCTAAAGGTGATCTAAGGAAAGTCATAATGAATGAGGCGCACAATTCTCTTCTTTCCATTCATCCTGGAAGTACGAAGATGTATCATGACCTCAAGCAGTCGTATTGGTGGACTCGAATGAAGCGAGAAATTGCTCAATTCGTGAATGAATGTGATGTCTGCCGAAGAGTGAAAGCAGAACACCAACGACCAGCTGGTCTCCTCCAACCTCTTGCTATCCCAGAATAGAAGTTTGATCATATCGAAATGGACTTCGTGACTAGATTTCCCATGTCCAAGCGCGGAAATGATGCTATCTTCGTTGTCATTGACAAGCTTTCTAAAGTGGCTCATTTCCTTCCAATCAAAGAATCCATCACAGCAGCTCAGTTGGCAGAGCTATACACCTCCAGAATTGTCTCCTTGCACGGCATTCCACAATTGATTTCTTCAGATCGTGGAAGCATCTTCACTTCTAAGTTCTGGGAATCCTTCCAGAAGGCCATGGGCACAAACATTCGCTTCAACACAGCTTTCCATCCTCAAACTAGTGGCCAAGTCGAGCGAGCCAATCAAATTCTTGAAGATATGATCAGGGCTTGTGTCATTTCCTTTGGCATGAAATGGGAAGATTGTCTTCCATATGCTGAATTCTCCTACAACAACAGCTTCCAAGCAAGTTCGGGCAAGGCCCCATTCGAGATTCTCTATGGCAGAAAGTGCCGTACTCCTCTCAATTGGTCAGAGACTGGTGAACGCCAACTTCTTGGCAATGACTTAATCACAGAAGCTGAAGAAATGTGTAAAGTCATCCGTGAAAATCTCAAAGCCGCGCAATCGCGCCAGAAGAGTTACTATGATAGTAAGCACCGTGATTTGGCTTTCGAGATCGAAGACCATGTCTACCTCCGCGTCTCTCCAATGGAAGGCACTCGTCGCTTCGGTATCAAAGGGAAGCTTGCCCCTAGATACGTGGGTCCTTTCAAGATCATTGGCAAAAGAGGCGACCTCGCCTATCAACTTGAGCTTCCCTCCAACTTCGCGAACGTGCACGATGTGTTCCGCGTGTCACAGCTTCGCAAGTGCTTCAAGACGCCCGAGCGTACCATCAACTTCGAAGAGGTTGACCTCCAAGAAGATTTGTCTTATCATGAGCACCCCGTTGCTATTCTTGAAGAAACTGAGCGCAAGACTCGCAACAAGTCAATCAAATTCCTGAAAGTGAAGTGGTCACACCATTCCGACCGAGAAGCCACCTGGGAACGCGAGGACCACCTCCGTTCCGAATATCCGGAGTTCTTTCAGTCCTAGATCTCGGGACGAGATCCTCTCGTAGTGGTGGAGTGTTGTAACACCCCGGATGTAACTTTCCATATTTGTAACTCCAACTCTTGCCATTTTCGGCTATGTGTTATGATATTCCCTCTGTGGTCGGGTTTTGTCTTTCGTTTTGCATTTTGTTCATGTCATGCATTTCATATCATGTCATCATGTGCATTGCATTTGCATACGTGTTCGTCTCATGCATCCGAACATTTTCCACGTTGTCCGTTTTGCAATCCGACGCTCCCACCTCCTCCGGCGCACCCCTCTTGTTTTCTTTCATGAGTGGGTGTCAAACTTTCTTGAAATGGACCGAGGCTTGTCAAGTGGCCTTGGTATACCACCGGTAGACCACCGGTCAAGTTTCGTTCCATTTGGAGGTCGTTTGATACTCCAACGGTTAACCGGGCAACCGCAAAGTCCATTTGTGTGTTGCAGCAAAACCCCCTCTCTAAACAGCCAAAAACCCACCAAACTCTCTTCCATGCTGTAGGTCATTCGATCACGATCGTGTGGGCGAAAACCGCACCTCATTTGGACTCTCCTAGCTCCCTCTACCTATATATATGCATCTCCCCCGAAAAACGTTCGCAGGCAAACCCTAACCCGCTCCCCTCGCGTCGCGCCGGACGTGTCCGCCGCCACCGGACACCTCCTCGCCGCCGCGCCCGACG
>NC_057814.1:146855062-146861827 GCF_018294505.1 Triticum aestivum
CGGCGCCACGCCGCCGCCGCCGCGCCACCGCGTCTCCTCCGCCATTGCCAGCGCCGCCGCGCCGTCCACCTCCTCCTCCAGCGCCCGAGCGCCTCCTCTTCCCCCTGACGACGGCCGCCGCGGCCTCCCTCGCCTCTCCCGTCGCCGGCGAGCTCCATCGAGGCCGACCCCCGATCTAAATCCAGAAGAACTCCCGTGCGTTACACTGTCCTTCCTGGTGCTGACTATCTCCCATTGCTCATCTCGGTGCCCACATATCTGGTAGATAGTTGTAACACCCACGATGCGGCTATATCTCCCACGTGTCGAGGCACGACTTAGAGGCATAACCGCATTGTGGTTTTGTCGCAAGAAGGGTCATCTTCACACAATCCCATGTAATGAACAAGAATGGGATAAAGAGTTGGCTTACAAACGCCACTTCACACAATACATAAATAAATCATACATCAATCAGAGAACACACATATGTCCGACTACGGAACCAAAATAAAAGAAGACAACCCAACTGCTAGATCCCCGATCGTCCCAACTGGGCTCCACTACTGATCAACATGAAAAGAAACAACACAACGATCAAGATCTTCATCGAGCTCCCACTTGAGCTTAGTTGCGTCTCCTGCACTGGTATCTTCGGCACCTGCAACTGTTTTGGAAGTATCTGTGAGTCACGAGGACTCAGCAATCTCACACCCGTGAGATCAAGACTATTTAAGCTTATAGGAAAGGATGGGGTAGTGAGGTGGAGCTGCAGCAAGCACTAAGCTTATATGGTGACTAACATACGCAAATGAGAGTGAGAAGAGAAGCAACGGAACGGTCGTGAACTAGCAATGATCAAGAAGTGATCCTGAACTCCTACTTATGTCAAACATAACCCAGAAACCGTGTTCACTTCCCGGACTCCGCCGAGAAGAGACCATCACGGCTACACACACGGTTGATGTATTTTAATTAAGTCAAGTGTCATGTTCTCTACAACCGGATATTAACAAATTCCCATCTGCCACATAACCGCGGGCACGGCTTTTGAAAGATAATACCCTGCAGGGGTGTCCCACCTTAGCCCATTATAAGCTCTCACGGTCAACGAAGGATATTCCTTCTCCTTGGAAGACCTCAGTCTCGGAATCCCTGTTTACAAGACATTTTGACAATGGTAAAACAAGACCAGCAAAGCCGCCCGATGTGCCGACAAATCCCGATAGGAGCTGCACATATCTCGTTCTCAGGGCAACACCGGATGAGACATCCTACGAGTAAAACCAGACCTCGAGTTTCCACGAGGGGGCCCCGCAGTCTACTCAGTTCGGACCAACACTCGAAGGAGCACTGGCCCGGGGGTGGGGGGGTTAAAATAAGATGACCCTTGAGTCTGCAGAACCCAAGGGAAAAGGGGATAGGTGGTAGCAAATGGTAAAACCAAGGTTGGGCCTTGCTGGAGGAGTTTTATTCAAAGCGAACTGTCAAGGGGGTCCCATAAATCACCCAACCGCGTAAGGAACGCAAAATCAAGGAACATAACACCGGTACAACGGAAACTAGGGGCGGCGAGAGTGGAACAAATCACCAGGCATAAGGCCGAGCCTTCCACCCTTTACCAAGTATATAGATGCACTAATTAAATAAGAGATATTGTGATATCCCAACATATCCATGTTCCAACATGGAACAAACTTCGACTTCACCTGCAACTAGCAACGCTATAAGAGGGGCTGAGCAAAAGCGATAACATAGCCAAACAACGGTTTGCTAGGAAAGGTGGGTTAGAGGCTTGACATGGCAATATGGGAGGCATGATATAGCAAGTGGTAGGTAGCGCGGCATAGCAATAGAGCGAACAACTAGCAAGCAAAGATAGAAGTGATTTCGAGGGTATGGTCATCTTGCCTGAGATCCCGCAAGGAAGAAGAACGAGTCCATGAAGAAGACAAACGGACGTAGTCGAACGAATCCTCACAACTCCGGAACGAAACCGAATGTAACGAGAGAAGCAACCCGGAAAGAAACAAACAACATAGTAAACAACCATCACAGAAACACGGCATGATGCACAATCAAGTATGATGCATGTCCGGTTTAATGAGCATGGCATGGCAAAGTGCAACAAACAACACTACAAATTAAGTGGAGCTCAATATGCAACGAGTTGCATATTGACGAAACACCACATCAATTATTTAGTTCTCTCTCGATTATGTACCCAACAATATTAAATGTTATTAACCATGGCAAGAGGTGAAGCATATGGAAACTACCTATTTTAGGCAATTTAAATGAGGCCGGAACAACAAAATGATAATTCTGATAAATCCTCATGTCCATATTTCGAATTTGGAACTGTTCTGCCCTATACAAAATTTAATGTTCTTAAATAGCAAAATAAAGTGCAGCAAGTTAATCTATGCATTTTTCTACCCCATTTACATATAAAGACCATTTAATTTGGAGCTACGGTTAAATAGTTATGAAATAAATCATTTTAACATGGCATTTATGCAAAATTAAATAAACAACAAGTTTAAACATTTTTAACATGGATGAGAGCAGCATATTATTAATATACACAAAATTCTAAGCATTTTACATGTTTAAATCATTTTAATCCAATGCACGGTTTATTAGTTATTAAATGCATGAAGAACAGGGGGTTTTCTGTAAAACTGTAAACTCCTGGATAATGTCTAAATTCTTAGCAGGAAAAAAAACACCTACGGGCCGAATCTTGCTGGGCCAACAGTGCACATGAGAGGGCACTGGATGCTGCTCACCATGGGCCAAGCCCAGTTCGGTGGGGAGGAGGCTGGGCAGGCCGCGAAGGGGCGCGCTTGGCCTGGTAGCTGGTGACGGGCGAGGCGGTCAACGCGGGCGCTGCCCTCGCTCGATGCAGAGGAAGCAGACAGGGAACTTGGCGTTGGCGTCTCCCGGCGATGGACGGCAGCAAGCGGAGCTTGACCAGGCGGCGTCTGAGGCGACGAACTGGAGGAGGTGCTCGGGCGGCTCGGCGGCTTGGCGAGGGGAGAGGTCAACGCGGGCGAGGCGCTCGTTCCCCTCGCGTACAGAGACGAGCGGGCGAGGCAGATGCAGGGCACGACGCAGCAGTGGGGACTTGAGGCAGGGCCGGCAGGCGCGGGAAGCGGCGGGTTGACGAGCTCGAGCAGAGGCTGGACAGGCGCGGCGCGATGGGACGGGCGCGGGGGAGCTCTCCGGCGAGGCCGCAGCTGGACTCGTCTAGTTCCTGTCCCTGACAAAGCGAGACAGAGAGAGGTGAGACAGAAAGAGGGGGGAGGGAAAGGAAGAGAGGGCACGACGGAGGCCGGCCTGAGGTCGAGGCGGCGGAGCTTGGCGAGCTCGGCGTCGAGGAAGGGGCAGAGACGCAGAGGCGGGGCGAGGGACTGGCGAAGAACCCGGCAAGGCGGACGGGGCGCATGGCGGCGGGGACGGCTGGAGGCGGAGGGAGGCAGACACAACAGCGGCGGCGCAGGCGTGCGCTCGATGTAGAGCTGCTGCATCCAACTGCAGGAGAACTGCAGCAGCGCCATGGCGGTCTCCTGTGAGCGAAAACAGAGAGATGGAGGGGAAGATCGTGAGACAGAGAGGTAAAGAAGCAGGAGGGGAAACGAGCGGGGCTATCGGGGCACTCATCTCCGGCCGGCCGACGAGGCGGGGTCGAGGGTGATGGGGAGCTGCGATAGGAGCTCGGGCATGGGCAGGTGCTCGAGGAGGGATTGAGCGGGAGGAGTTCGGGCCTCGGTTGCGGGATTGGGTGGATCGAGGGAAGGAGGTGGTTGGCCCGATCGGGAAATCGAGGGAGAGAGGGTGGATCTGGACGGATCCCGAGGTGGGAGATGCTGGCGGTGGCGGGATGGGGCTGATGGGACAAGGCTCCTAATTTTCTAGGGTTGGACTAATATATATCTCATGGGATTAGATTAGAGGCTATTTGGGCCCTCCGATTTAAATCGGACGATCGAGAAAAATAGGCTAGGAGAGTCCAACAAAGAAAACGGTGATGTTATATAGATGTTAGGGGATGATCCGGACCCAACGGTAACGATAGTCCGGTTCGGGTTCGGGGAAGTTTCGGACGCGCGAGAGGGGTTTTGTGCATTGTGCAGAGAGGGTCAAATGGTCAGACAATAAAAGAACGGTTGGTCTCGAAGGGACAACGAAGGCAACAGGGAGAAGCGGGAACTACGAACGGACCACGAGTTTAAGAAAACGTGCGGATGCAATGCGGATGATGCCATGATGAATGTAACAAACAATAAAACACACGATGGTCACGCAAAACATGGCAGGCGCCTGGAGCGTCGGTCTCGGGGCGTTACAATAGTATCCTTGAGATCCCTGTGGTAAACTTCGCCAATGCGTCCCATGGCGATGTGGGCTGCCATGCTCTTTCCCAGACTCCAGGTTGGGGCATCAAAGGAAAACTCTACGGGCTCCGTGACTGGCGTGAATGTCCTTCCTGGAACTTGAACTCGAATCGTCCAGTGCTCCTCTTCTGGTAATGTGGCGTTCTAGGTCCCGGTGAAGCTTGGTATTCCAATATTCAGGTATCTAGTGACTTGCTTCAAGTGTCATCCAAAGGGGGTGTCTTCATCCGGTTGTGCAAACTTGTTCCTCGGGTCCGCCATCGTAGAGAGTAGAAAATGGAGAGGAGTCATAAATGAGTAGAGAAGAGTGACCTATGGTTTTCTTAGTGGTCGTGTCCTACATTCAGCGTGTGCTCTGATACCATCTTCTAGCGACCTGACCTCAGGCGGTCAAGTCTCTGTGCTTTAGTGTCATCCCTGGATCGGTAATGCTGACACACACAGTACTCGTAGGATTTATAACAGAGTAGCAATCACACACTTATTACATCGAATGTCTCCAAAGAGAACTTATTACAATAAATATGGCTTAAGACCATCTAAGTAAGATAACAACGGAAGACTTGGAAGATAAAGTGAGTTCATCAACTCCAACAGCATAGCTGAGTGCACGACAACGGCCTAGCGAACCTTACTCCTCGTCTGAAAAGTTTGCAACATGATACGTTGCAGCCCGAAAATGGGTCAGCACATGAAATATGCTGGCAATATAACACAGTAGGGCAATTGAACAGATAAATGCTATCACTATATGCATATATGGATGGTGGAGGCTCTATGGTTATATGATTTTAGCGAAAAGCCAATTTTTCCCTACAACAAAGGAATATATTTTATTTAACTATCATGGTGGTTGAAACATTGAGAATGGTTCCCCATCTCAATCCCAATTAAAGTAATCATTAACAACCCAACAAATTAATTTAGAGTGATGAGATCAAATCAATAATTCAAGTACCAGATACTCAAGATGTCCATAACCGGGGACACGGCTAACCACGATTAGTTTATACACTCTGCAGAGGTTTGCGCACTTTTCCCCACAAGACTCGATCTCCTCCGTTGGATTTCTCGCACTACATGGTGTTTGAGAAACGGATGACCGAGACACAGTCTTTCAGAAGTATTAACTCTTTACTCTGGGTGGACAGTTACACCTACTTCCCTCTACATCTGTTAGCCCACCACTGAAAGAGGTCACACAACATACTCAACTATGCCAGAGCCCATAATGGCTTGTAGCTGCACACGGAAGTTTCTAGCATGAATAATCTTATGATCCCTTTGAGCCTGGGTGGCGGACCGTAGGAGGATCGCACGATATATCCCCGGGATCTCCTAGGACAACACTGGATTCCCCAGGTGCCCAAAACAAGCAATCCACCCAGATGTGTATTAAAGTTGCCACCCTAAGTTGAACCATTAATTAACAATATCACATCTGTAATGGATACACTCAAACCCAAATCCACGTCTATGAGCATAGCATGGCAATATAAGCATATGTAGAAGTAACTCCCAGGGTTTGATAATAAAACTGGGTAATAGGTTCTATCTCATCACTACTTCCCAAACCCACAAGTTAAACACATCCTAATCATGCAGTGTTTGAGGATTTTAACTAATGCATAAAAACTGGGTATGAAAAGAGTATGATCAATGTGTTACTTGCCTTGCTGACGATCCGCGAAACCTAGGGACTCGTAGTAGCATGCTTCGCACTCCGGGAATTCTATCACAAATAAACAATAGCATACATAAGCAATCAAGCAAAGATGCACGGGTAAAACTCAAATAAGAAGATCTAACCAGAAAGTTCAACTGAAGAACTCTGGTTTGCAAAAAGTATCAAATCAAACGGAGCAACGAAACTCAAACTGCGTAAGAAACAAGATCCGACTACTAATCTGGACTAAAGTCAAATTTTACAGTACCAAAATCTTGTTCAAGTTGGTTAAACAGAAAGAGGGCTTCGAGATGAAGATCTAGGCGCTTGAATCGCCTGATTCCGATAGACGAGCGAAAAGATAAACTTAAACGAGAATCGGGGCAGAAATCGCGATTGAAAATAATCGTGAAAACCCTGGAACAAGAAAAAACTGACGAACAGGCTAACGAACGAACGTTCGCTGTCTGTGACTAATGGGTGAACGGCGTTCGTTAAAACAAACGAACGGACGAACGTCCGCTGTTTAACCGAACCGAGAAAACCGTAACAAAAACCGATCTAATAATTAAAAAACAGATCTTGGGTTCGAAATAAACCGAACGGTTTTCGAAAAAAACCGACGAACGGCGCGGCGGTGGCGGCTACCTCGGCGAGGTCAGCGGCGGCGGCGGGACGACGGGTGAGGCGGCGGGGCGGCTCCGGCGGCGGGCGGGCGAG
>NC_057814.1:146862184-146878910 GCF_018294505.1 Triticum aestivum
AGGCGGTGGCACGGCTCCGGCGGCGGGGCGGCGGCTGGCGGCGGCAGCGGGCGAGGTGTCACGCCCAATATGCGATACTATCCTAAAGAGACTCGAAGGTCCCACCAAGGATAGAACCGCATATTGACACGCTTTTGCAAGGTGGATATCATTGCATCAACATTACATAATAGATGAGGATACATACAAGGCGTACACATGCCGCAAGAATACACCAATACATCATACATAAGATCAACATCCGACTACGGATGAAACACAAACAGGAGCTCAAATGACATCCACCCTGCTAGCCCAGGCTGCCGACCTGGAACCTATCCCCTGATCGAAGAAGAAGCAGAAGAAGAACTCCAAAACAAGTAACATCGCTCTCGCGTCATGACCATCGCATAACCTGTACCTGCAACTGGTGTTGTAGTAATCTGTGAGCCACGAGGACTCAGCAATCCCATTACCATGGGTATCAAGACTAGCAAAGCTTGATGGGTAAGGAAGGGGTAAAGTGGTGAGGTTGCAGCAGCGACTAAGCAAGTATGGTGGCTAACTTACGCAAATAAGAGCGAGAAGAGAAGCAAAGGAACGGTCGTCATCTAGTAATGATCAATAAGTGATCCTCAACTCCTACTTATGTCAAACATAACCCAGAAACCGCGTTCACTTCCCGGACTCCGCCGAGAAGAGACCATCACGGCTACACACGCGGTTGATGCGTTTTAGTTAAGTCAAGTGTCAAGTTCTCTACAACCGGACATTAACAAATTCCCATCTGCCACATAACCGCGGGCACGACTCTCGAAAGTTTATACCCTGCAGGGGTGTCCCAACTTAGCCCATTATAAGATCTCATGGTCAACGAAGGATATTCCTTCTCCCGGAAAGACCCGATCAGTCTCGGAATCCCGGTTTACAAGACATTTCGACAATGGTAAAACAAGACCAGCAAAAAGCCCGATGTGTCGACAATCCCGATAGGAGTCGCACGTACCTCGTTCTCAGGACACACCGGATGAACACTACGTACAACTAAAACCAGCCCTCAAGTTTCCCCGAGGTGGCGCTGCAAGTGGCTCTAGTTTGGACCAACACTCCGAGGAGCACTGGCCCGGGGGGATAAAATAAGATGACCCTCGGGAGTGCGACTCCCAAGGGAAAAAGGCTAGGTGAGGCAAATGTAAAACCAAGGTTGGGCCTTGCTGGAGGAGTTTTATTCAAAGCGAACTGTCAAGGGGTTCCCATAAATCACCCAACCACGTAAGGGACGCATAATCAAGGAACATAACACCGATATGACAGAAACTAGGGTGGAAAGAGTGGAACAAAACAGCAGGCATAAGGCCGACCCTTCCACCCTTTACCAAGTATATAGATGCATTAATTAAATAAGAGATATTGTGATATCCCAACATAAACATAATCCAACATGGAGCAATCTTCATCTTCACCTGCAACTAGCAACGCTATAAGAGGGGCTGAGCAAAGCGGTAACATAGCCAAACAACGGTTTGCTAAGAAGGTTGATGTTGAGGATATAGACCTTAGAGTCACCCGCCAGGAGGGGCCGGGTTACTCGTATGGTCATTGCCAGAAGCCCGGAGCCAAGCTTGAAGACGATGGGCCAGAGATGGGCTAAGACCCAGATATGGCTTAAGGCCCGTAGTTACAATCATTATTATGGTAGAACTTGTAGTGTAAGGCAAGTATAGTAGAGAGTCCGAGCCGGACACTCTTATGAGCCAGCCGGGACTCTAAGGGCTGCTGGGCGTCAGCCTCCCTATATAAAGGGACGACCCGGCAGCGGTTTAGGGGCGACAACAACCTCATCGAGAGCCGGGCATAGCAGTTTAGCTCCCTGGTGATCGTAACCCTAATCAATACCACCTCAAACTGGACGTAGGCTTTTACCTTCACCGTAAGGGGCCGAACCAGTATAAACCCTCGTGTTCCTTGTCCCGCATTAACCCCTTCAAGTTTCCTAGTTGCGATGGCTCCACGACTAAGTCCTAGCTCGAGGACATCTGCGGTGACAATTCCACGACTGTTGGCGCCCACCGTGGGGCCAGCGCACGGTGGATTTGAGTTCTTGAAGGGCAGCTTCGAAGGGCTCAAGGGATACGCTGTGGGCCGGATGACCAAGAGGCATCGCGGCAAGCTCTACATCGATGATGCAAACTGGGGCCCCGACGCCGGCTCAATTGAGTACGGGTACCGGGTCCCCTTTGGCGGAATTCATGTTTTCATTGGCAAGATTGGTGAGCCGGGCCCTGAGCCGGATCTCTGCGCCGATCTCATCGAAACGGCTCAACGCGCACAACCCGCCCGGGCTCGGCCTGCCCTAAGGCGTGCTTTTGTGGGATGCATCCACGGAGGACTCTCCGATCGATCTAGATCTGGTGATGAGACGGCCGCCGGCTCTGACGGCGAGTCGGCCACCGATGAGTCAAACTCGTTGTACGAACTTCAAGATGGCAGGCTCATGGGTTGTTCCGATGGTGACAGTATTCCGGACCTTTTTGAGCCGCCAAGTCAGGTTGGAGTTTTTATGGCTGGTGCGCAGCCTGTTCAGAACCCAGCTGTTGGAGTGGGAAACCCGGTGCCTTCTCCGGCTCAGGTGCTAATGGATCTCACGGACAAGATGACGGCCCTGTTAACCGCTACGGTTGACCCGGCAGATCAAGCTCAGCACGATGCCGAGGTGGCACAGTTAAAATTGGACCTAATAAAAGCTAAGGAGGATCTTGCAGCGGAAGGGATCAGGCTGGCTGCGGAGCGGGCGGCTCTCGATGCCCAGACTCAGCTGATTCAGGCGCAGTCCTTCCAACTCACGATGGATCAGAACGCGGCCAATGAGGTCATGATAAGGAGGCATCAAAAGGCCCAGTCTCGACTCCCTCCGGTTTACGTATCCACGCAACCTCTTCAGCACGCCAGGTGCAGGGTCTAGTAACCCGCCAGGGGTCATAGCACCCGGGTCTGGACCCCTTATTCAGCCACGAGTGATGGGGCCTCCCCAGGTGCCCCCTGCTCCGCCTCAATATGTGCCAATACCCCCGGGTCATTATAATAACCCGCTGGAGAAGATGGTCGCTGCGGCAGCACGGCTGGCAGCTCTCCCAGTTGACGGCGACTCTCCGACGGCTATGAAACCCGCCGGGTCAGGGAACTCCTTCAGACAGCACTGGCGCAGCAAGAGGCGTACTCCTATAGCCGGGACAGGATCCACTCGACCCCTCGTCCGGGTCAGAGCCCGAGTTACAGCAGGCACATGGTCTCAGCGACCGGCTCAACTAACGTCCGACGCCACGACCCGCCCCCTGGCCACGGCCCGGCTTATAACGGAACCTTTCACGTGGCAGACCAGGACAAAGCTCGGCAAGAGGCAGAGCAAGTGCCTCAATTGACGGCTTATCAGACCCCCCCGGCTTACCCGACGACCTCCGTCGACGTGGGTATTCCTACCAGGACCGGGGGCGTCCCTTGTTTAGTGCGAGCTATCCGTAATGAACGTCTACCTAAGGACTTCAAGGGCCCTAGGAAGGTGCCTAACTACACAGCTGACTTACAACCCGCAGCCTGGATTGAGAGCTATGAGATGGCTATGGAGTTGCTGGAGGTCAGTGAGGCGGCCATGGCCAAGTATTTCACCATGATGTTAGATGGAACTGCCCGCACTTGGTTGAAAGGGCTAACACCGAATTCCATTGGGTCTTGGCCTGAGCTGAAGGCCCGGTTCATCCAAAACTTCAAAGATACCTGTAGGCAGTCTATGTCAATTGTGGATTTGACTAACTGTAAGCAGCAGGAGGGTGAATCCACGACCCATTGGGTTCGCCGGGTTAAGGAGATCATACATTCATCAGATAAGATGGATGCCGGCTCTGCAGTCTTAATGTTGGAACAGAATTGTCGCTTTGTGCCCCTGAAGATGAAACTCGGGCGGCTTAAGCGCGACTGCACTGATATGGGTACACTAATGGCGGCTCTTGTCAAGTACGCCGATTCCGATGGTACCAAGGATCCCCCTTCAGATGATGAAAGGACAGGGAAGGGAAAGAAGAACGGCAATGGCAAGGGTCCTCAGTTTAACCCGCGGAACCAAGGAGGAGGCAAGCGCAAGGCCGATGGCAGCCTAGAGTTTGTAGCCAACGCCAACTCCCAAGGTAATAACCAGCGACACAAGGGGAAGCCCCCTCCCCAAGGCGGCGGGTCAGGTCCGACGCTGGAGCAGCTGTTGAATGAGCCTTGTCCAAGGCACGGCTCTAGCGAGAAGCCAGCGACTCATCTGTGGAAGGATTGTGCAATCATGAAGGCCTTTAAGAATTACAATGGCCCGGGCGGCGGTTCAGGCGCTGGCGGCTTTCATGGCCCGGGCGGCGGCTCAAATTTCGGTCCTCAGAACAGTCAAGGGGGCTTTAATCAACAGCCTGGCCAGGGTCATCAACAGCAGCAGGGGGGTTATCAGACCAATCCAAAGCAGCTTAGCGGTGGACAGTATCATGTGTTTACCACTAGTCTGTGCAAGCGAGATCAGAAGCTTCACAAGAGGGCTGTGAATGCTCTTGAGCCGGCGGTCCCACGCTACTTGCGGTGGTCTGAGCAGCCTATAGTGTGGAGTAGGGAGGATCACCCTCCCCGGGTGGATAACCCGGGCCACTTGGCCTTAGTGGTGGCTCCTCAGGTGGGAGGATATAAGTTTACAAAGGTGCTCATGGATGGAGGCAGCAGCATCAACATCCTCTATTATGAGACTTTTCGCCGTATGGGGTTGGTTGATAAGAACCTCAGCCAGTCAAACACTATCTTCCATGGCGTGGTACCTGGTAAGTCGGCTTATCCAGTCGGCAAGATCGAATTGGAAGTGGCTTTTGGTGATGAGAACAACTACAGGGTGGAGAAATTGACCTTTGACGTGGTCAAGATAAGAAGTCCATACCATGCCATATTTGGACGGCCGGCTTACGCCAAGTTCGTGGCACGGCCGTGTTATGTGTACTTACAGCTCAAGATGCCGGGTCACAGTGGGACCATTACGGTTCATGGCAGCCGGAAAGTGGCTCTGGAGTGTGAGGAAGGTGATGCGGCTTATGCAGAATATGTCTGTGCTACAGAGGAATTGAAGTTTTACAAGGACAATGTTGACCCAACAGATATGACCTCTCTGAAAAAGCCGACTACGGAGGCTGAGCCGGCGATGAAATTTAAGTCGGCTGATGAAACTAAGCTTGTTGATTTTGTTCCAGGAGATTCATCTCAGCAGTTTAGCATCAGTGCCAATCTGGATCCAAAATAGGAAAGCGCGCTCATCGAGTTCATCCGTGAGAATAGGGACATCTTCGCATGGAAACCTTCTGACATGCCAGGTGTACCTAGAGAACTCGCTGAGCATACTCTCAATGTTGATCCGAAATTTAAGCCGGTCAGACAGTTCCTTCGGCGGTTTAACAAAGAGAGGCGGAAAGCCATTGGTGAAGAAGTGGCCCGGCTCTTGGCGGCCGGGTTTATCGTTGAAGTCTTTCACCCAGAGTGTTTAGCTAACCCGGTGCTCGTACTCAAGAAGAATGGCACCTGGCGGATGTGTGTGGACTATACGGACTTGAACAAGGCGTGTCCGGCTGATCCTTTTGCCCTCCCCCGTATTGATCAAATCATTGATGCTACGGCAGGTTGTGCACGCTTAAGTTTCTTGGATGCTTATGCTGGTTATCATCAGATTAAGATGGAAGTTAAGGACCAGGAGAAGACGGCGTTCATCACTCCCTTTGGAGACTTCTGCTATGTGTCTATGCCCTTTGGACTCAAGTGTGCACAGGCGACTTACCAGCGTTGTGTATAGAACTGTCTTCATAAACATATCGGGCGCAATGTTCACGCTTACGTGGATGATATTGTGGTTAAGTCCATCAAAGAGGAAACCATGATAGATGATTTAAGGGAAACCTTTGATAATCTCCGGGTCTATAAGATGATGCTTAACCCGGCCAAGTGTGTCTTTGGTGTTCCTGCAGGCAAGCTCTTGGGCTTCTTGGTTTCTGACAGAGGCATTGAGGCTAACCCGGAGAAGATCAAGGCCATCACCTCCCTGGCTAAGCCGGCGTGTATAAATGACGTTCAGCGTCTGGCGGGTCGCATCGCTGCTTTAAGCCGGTTCATAAGCCGTTTGGGTGAGAAGGCCATGCCCTTATATCAGTTGATGAAGAAAACTGATAACTTTGTCTGGAATGATGCAGCTAATACCGCCTTTGAGGAGTTGAAGAAGCAGCTGGCGGAGCCTCCAGTCCTTGCCGCTCCGGTTGACAAGGAGCCCTTACTACTGTACGTGGCGGCAAACGCACGGGCCGTCAGTGTGGCTATTGTGGTGGAGCGCAAGGAGGAGGGAAAGGAGCATCCGGTTCAGCGGCCGGTTTATTATGTCAGCGAAGTGCTCATTGAATCCAAGCAGCGGTACCCGCATTGGCAGAAGCTTGTGTATGGGGTGTTCATGGCGAGCCGGAAACTTTAGCATGATTTTCAGGGTCATCCCATCACTGTGGTCAGCTCTGCCCCCCTTGGCGATATCATTCAAAACAGAGAGGCCACAGGGAGAATTGCTAAGTGGGCTATAGAACTTGGACCTCATGGTCTCAAATATGTGCCACGCACTGCTGCTAAATCTCAGGCCTTGGTGGATTTCATCAATGATTGGACAGAGTCACAAATGCCTGAGCAAAAGCCGGATAACACATATTGGACTATTCACTTCGATGGGTCCAGGCAGCTGGAGGGCTCGGGGGCTGGCGTTGTATTGGCTTCCCCTAAGGGTGACAAATTCCATTATGTGCTACAGTTGATGTTTCCTTGCACTAACAATGCGGCTGAGTACGAGGCCTTGCTCCATGGTCTTCGGATGGCTAAGGAGATGAGCTTGAGCCGAGTAAGGTGCTTCGGTGACTCAGACTTGGTGGCTCAACAAGTATCAGGCAAGTGGGACTCTAAGGACCCTCTAATGGCGGCTTATCGCCGCGAGGTTGATGCCATTGCTGGGCACTTTCAGGGCTACCAAGTAGAGCACATTGATCGCAGGAAGAATGAGGCGGCTGATGCTCTAAGCCGGCTAGGCTCTCAGCGAAAGCCGGTGCCGCCTAACACTTTCCTGGACGTCCTGTATAACCCTTCGGTGAAGCTGCCTACAGAGGAAGATTTGGCTGTCCCTGACCCGGAGGCACGACTGGTGGCAGCTCTTCATGTTATACCAGACTGGACAATGCCATATCTGGCTTATATAACCCGGGGAGAGTTGCCTGAGGATGAAACTTTGGCCAGGCAAATAACCCGGCGGGCTAAGTCAATGATCGTTATCAATGGCGAGTTGCATCATCGCAGTGTTACAAGGGCATTTCAGCGTTGTGTCTCCCCTGAGGAAGGTCAAGAGATCTTGCGTGAGATCCATGAAGGGGATTGTGGCCATCATGCCGGCTCAAAATCCCTTGTGGCGAAGGCTTTCCGTCATGGTTTTTATTGGTTGACGGCTCATGCTGATGCAGGGGACTTGGTCAGTAAATGTGATGGTTGCCAGAGGTTCTCACGACGGGCTCATGTGCCGGCTCAGGAGCTGAGGATGATCCCAATTACTTGGCCCTTTGCGGTCTGGGGGCTGGATATGGTTGGGCCTTTTAAAAGGTCCAAAGATAAGAAGACCCACCTCTTGGTGGCAGTTGATAAATTCACGAAATGGGTGGAAGCTGAGCCAGTTAGCAAGTGCGATGCAGCCACGGCGGTTCAATTTATGAAAAAGGTGATTTTCTGCTTTGGCTCTCCGCACAGCATTATAACTGACAATGGCACCAATCTCTCCAAAGGCGCCATGGAAGAGTTTTGTCAACGAGAGCATATCCGACTTGATGTTTCCTCAGTGGCTCATCCTCAATCCAATGGTCAAGCTGAGAGAGCTAACCAGGAGATTCTGAAGGGCATCAAGCCCCGGCTTTTGGTCCCTTTGCAACGGACGCCGGGTTGTTGGGTGGAGGAATTGCCCCCCGTCTTATGGAGCATCAACATTACTCCTAACAGGTCTACAGGCTTCACGCCTTTCTTCATGGTTTATGGAGCAGAAGCAGTCCTCCCCAGTGACATCCGTCACGACTCACCTCGCGTGGCGGCTTATGTTGAGACGGATAATGAACATGCGCGCCAAGATGCTCTGGATTTGTTGGACGAACAGCGTGATGTGGCAGCAGCCCGTTCAGCGATTTACCAACAAGACCTGCACCGTTATCATAGCCGCCGGGTCAAATCCCGGGTCTTCCAGGAAGGCGATCTTGTGCTCCGGCTCATCCAGGATCAAACAGATGCACACAAGTTATCCCCACCTTGGGAAGGGCCCTTTGTGGTCAGCAAGAACTTGCACAACGGGGCATATTACCTCATTGACATTCGGGAGCACAAAGATTCACGTAAGTCGGAGGAAGAGACCCGTCGGCCGTGGAACATAGCTCAGCTTCGGCCTTACTACACTTGAGCTACCGGCTCTCGTGGTGTACATATTTCTCTCAGCCATGTATATATTATGATAAGCAATAAAGCAGGACCTCTGTCCTTTTTTCTCCTCCAAATACGCACGTGTTGTTCTTATTGCAAGATTACATGATGATTTAAAGGAAGATCCGGTTTATGATTGTATTCGAATCTAGCCGTAAACAGCAACATCACTTGGGGGCTTCCTGTTCAAACATGGGTCGTATTCGAACCAAAGAGAACATAGCTGTCGATACCCATTTGATTGGCAAAGTGCCGAGCTCATTGGGAGGTTACCTTTGGTCATATTTGAATCATAGTTTAACCCCTCTGAGAACCGACGTGGATCGTATTCGAATCAGCGTCGTTAAACAATGCTTAAAGTCACTTGGGGGCTTCCTGTTCAAACATGGGTCGTATTCGAACCAAAGAGAACATAGCTGTCAGTACCCTCTTGATTGGCATCGCCACACCCACTGGGGGCTATGTGATCGTATCCGAATCTTAGCTTCACCCCTTTGGGCCGGGTCTCTGGTCGTATTCGAACCGGAAGCCCCTAAGTTCCTCTGCTTTATCACAAGTGTATGTCAAGGTGTGTACGGCCGGGTCTCACTTTACCGGCTTAACTTTGGTTTACAGTGTTCGTTGAACGCCACGGGTGTCATTACGACAGGTAAATCGGAGTTAAGATACCAACCTTGTTACCCGGGTTATTTAAACCGGAAGTATGCTTATAGGTCGCTAAGTGTGTTATTACGGCTGTGTTAAGGATATCATGGAGGACCAGTCTTTTTTGATTCATATTCCGGGTTATCTATCCAAAGCACCTGATTCTCAGGGCGGTAAGCTGCCTTGAGACTTGTGATTTGCCTTTCTATCCAGAATACTTAAAGGCACCTCTTTGAGGTTGAGAAAAACAAAGGGATGGTTATAAACCGGAGAAACATCAAAGAGACAACTTCAAAGGACTTTCGCATGCAATACGTGCACGATGGCACGGCAGAGATGAACTGTTGCACCTACTCTATTACAAAAACTCATCAAGTCTAAAAACGGGTGGAGCATTATTTGGTAAACCGCCAGCCGAGTCACGATGCCCGCTGAGTTGAAGTCTCCAGCTCGTTCCTGTCTTCTCCTCCGGCTGATCCCAAGACCTGGAAGGTTGATGACTTCCAGTCGATGCCGCTGAGAGCTTCGAATTGGGCTTCCTCGTCAATTAACCCGGCCGGGTCAATCTCCGGGGCGAAGGTGTGCTGACGAGCCGGAGGGATCAGGTTGAGGGCTTCATAGCGAGGGGTTGGAATCCTCTGATTCTCCGCATCATAACCCGGCTGGTATTTGGTCAGATCCGTGTTGTTCCCGATAAGGGTGGCCACCGGGCGTACCGCCTTCACGCAGGCTGCGAAATCCTTCTGGTCGAAAGCTGAGCCGTCTTCCTTTAGGCTTGGATAACCCAGGGCGATGTCTGCCGGGTCTAGCTCCGGCAGGAATGCCTTGGCCCGGCTCAGCGCGGCGATTGCTCCGGCTCTCGCAGAGGCCCGTCGCAGCTCTTGGATCCGCTGAGGCAGAACGGCGAGCCGGCGCAGGACTTCGGCCAGGTGAGTTGGCACCTCGTTTGATAGGGCCACCACAGCTAAGGCACGCTGTGACCCGGTGTAGACCTGTTCCACCAGGGTATACACGGCCTTTAGCTTGGTGACCATGCTCTAGTTGAGGTTGGCACTTCTGGGGCCTGTTTAACAGAATCAGATAAGCCGGCGGCAAGGATGAACAATGAGATAAAAACATTCCAACATTGATGAAAGCCAGTGAGGCGACTTACCGAAGATGGCGGCCACCATTTGGGAAAGCTGGCGCTTTAGGCCGGAGAGCTCGGCGGTCTTCTCAGAGAGAGCCTTCTCTGCCTGTTCCGCCCGGGTCACCAGTGCGGCCTTCTCTTCGGCCCAGGCTTTTCGCTCAGCATCAAATTCTGTCTTCAGTTTCTCTTGAGCAGCGATGCTGGATACAAACTTGGCGTTTGCCTTCCGGGTCTCCATCTCCCGCGTCTTCAGCCGGCTCTTGAGATCCGCAAGGTCCGCCTCTAGCTTCTTGCCAACAGCCTGTATAAATTACCGGGTTATGACATGAGCAGTTACTATATAAGTCCCAAGCACTTTCCAAGCAAAGACACTTGGCACTTGGGGCCTAATGCATATTGAACGTATCTATCTACATACTGCCGGCTCAATTGAGTAAGCCGGAACCTAAGTCTACAGCATATTCAAATCATAAGTCGTCGACTTGGGGGCTAGCATGGCAAAGGTAACTATGCAGTAAGTAAGAAGATAACAGAAGTATACCTCAGATTTTTGCTGGATCTGGTTTACCATGGCGACCTCGGCGTCCCGGCTCTTGTGTACTTGGCTGATGTAGCCAGAGACGAGCTCTCCAATGCTCAGGTTGCTGTACTTGGAGAGGTCCAGATTCGCCCGGTGGGGCTGCAGCAACTCCCCCTTAGCGGAGCACTTGGCCAACACGGTCGGTCTCCCCGGCTCAACAAACTCCGTCCGGGTGATTACCACGTCCGGGTCGTCTGCTGGTGGAGCTGAGCCGGAGGCCTCCGGGTTAATCGAAGCTTCGGTCGTTGCCTTGGTAGTTGGGGCAGTGGCTTCAGGTGCTGTGTCCATTGGAGTAGTAGCTTCGGGGGCGGAGGCAGCTGGTGGTTCTTGAACCGTCACATCCGGTTCAGGCAAATCCGGCACTCCGGCTGATCTGGTCTTCTTGGCTCTTTTGGTGAGTTTTGCCTGGGCACTGAAAGGACAGAAGTGTTAAGCACACAAAGAGTAAGTACACACAAATATAATGTAAGCCGGTTGTCATTACCCGGGCGCAGTCTTGAAAGTCGGAAGACTCGACTGCATAGAGTCGCCCGAAGAAGGGGAGGTCTCCTGATAATTGGAGTCAGAAGAATTGAGTGGCTGACGGATAACACCCGCCAACGGATGAAAAGGGTACGGTGAGAAAAAACCTCAGTTCGACGCTTCCTTGTTGCGTCGGGTAACCCGGCGGAGAGATCGGTGTCCTTGTTGGTCCGGGTGTGACGCCGGCTTTCATGAACCTGTCGCTTCAAAATAAATTGAGGGTCTTGGTAAGCTAAAGGATGTGAAAAGCTTACTTTCCGGGTTACCCTTCGGACTTTCAGCTGTGGCAAGGGCTCCGAGTCGGAGGAAAGTGACATTACCTCTTCAACCACCGGGTTACTGGCGCCGGTGTCATCCTGTCAATGAGCAAGTGTTGATAAGGCGGACAGCAACAAACAACAAATACAGCAAGAAATTAAAGGCTTGAGGGTTACCTCTGACTCGGAGCTGTCGCTTAATTGCATCATCTCCGAAGCAGTAGGTCTGCTTCCTTTTTTGCGTGGGGCGGCTTTCTTGGCGGCTTTCTTCGCCTTCCTGGCCTTCTTGGACGCCTCATGGTCATATTTGACCTGCCAGAACTTATCATCAGCCTGAGAAATACAGTAATGAATTCTTAAAACGGTTCAGATGAAGGTTATATGCAGAAGAAGTTGAAAAGTTAAAGTCAGCGGCTTACCGCTGGGGCTGGGTTGGTCTTGCAGAAGGGGGCTAGCCCGGTCCTTCCGCAGTCTGCCAGGCTCTCGTTTAAAAGAGCCTTGGTCTCCTCCTCTGCAACGTCTTCTGGAAGATCATTGCGGCTGTGTCTCTGCGGGTCATCCTTCCGTCCTGTGTACTCACACATTAAGCCGGGGCGGCGGCTCAATGGGATCACCCGCCATGAGATCCAGACCCGGACCAGGTCGATTCCATTCAGACCGTTGCCCAGGAGGGCCTTGATTTTGTTGATAGTAGGAAGCAGAGGCTGGCGCTCCGCTTGACTCAGCTTGTCCGACAGTGGGTGAGTCGGCTCTAGACGTGTTGGGCGAAAGCCGGGCAGCGGGCTTTCATCAGCCGGGGATGTATCTTGGTAGTAGAACCAAGTCATGTTCCAGTCCTTGGGGTGGCTTGGCGGCTCTACGTAAGGGAAAAGACAGTCCCTACGCCGCTGGATGGAAATGCCACCTAGCTCCAGACTTGGCCCGTTGGCGCACTCATTCTGGCGGTTTAAGTAAAAAAGCTCTCTGAAGAGCAGCAGACTAGGTTCTTCTCCAAGGTAAACCTCGCAGAAGACTTGAAAATTGCAGATGTTGGATACTGAGTTGGGACCTATATCTTGAGGCCGCAAGTCGAAGAAGTTGAGCACGTCCCTAAAGAACTTTGAGCCGGGCGGAGCAAAGCCCCGGCTCATATGATCTGCGAAAATCACTACCTCCCCGTCCTTTGGCTGTGGTCTCTCTTCTGACGGGTCAGGGGCACCGTAGGACATGATTTCCTTCTTAGGCAAATATCCGGACTTAACAAAATTGGCTAGAGTCTCGTGGGTGACGTTGGACCTCATCCAGTTGCAAGTGATGGGAGCCTTGGGAGGCATGGTGAAAGTTGGCGGTCTATGACAAAAAGGAAAAATGTCCGGGTTAATTATAAGCTGGAGATCTACAGTTCAAAACTGAGGTGACGGCTTATGAAGGGGACTAATGATATATACTCAGGTACAGTAGATTATTTAAACCGCAGGGGCATTCAGAATAAGTTGGTTATCTACGGCCTTACCACAGTTAAGCCGGAGGATTCTACGAAGCATGGTTTTCTTTATGTCAGAGGATTCTACGGCGCGTGGTTTCTTTAAGCCGGAATTGTAAGCCGCCAAGGTTCAATGGTCGCCATTTTTACTAAGTGTGGTAAAACAGGTTTCACACATCGCAGTAAAACTTTTGGATCAAAATGGTCGGGTGAAATGAAAAATTTCTAGACCTAGAAACAGACGAGCGGATGTTCTTGAGCTCGAACGTAGCTTTTATGCAGTGGAAAGAGATCTACTGGCATTTGAGATGAGTCCTAAACAACTGCCGCACTAGTTCTGTACAAGGCTAAAGATCAAACAAGGGCAGTGACTAGGAGAACTACCGAAGCTTGTGGCAATGGCGATGAACACGAAGAACACGGACGAACCCTACAGTATATCTATCCTACAGGACAAGCAAGACTTACCGGAGCTGGAGAGCCGCGGAGGGTGTCACGTTTCTCTGGTCCGTTCAGGGTGATGCAGCGGCCTGAGCTGGTGACGACGAGGAGACCCGCGGCGGCGACGGCTGCGGAGCTCGAGCAGCACGGGACAGTGAGAGGAGGAAGATGACAGAGAAGGGAGCGTGAGAAGAGCCCGTCGGGCCGGCCCATTTATAAGGCAAGGTCATAAGTGGGCGCGAGATTCAAGGAGACCCCGGCGTGGTTATCTCCCCACGAAATGCCTCGATTTTCGGGAAGACAGTAAAGAGAAAGATCCGTTGCGGATCTGGCGGAGTAAAAAACGGACTTAATGGAGGATGACGTCACGGCGGATTATCCGGAGTCCAGAGGATGACGTCACGCTGGGTTATGGCCTTCACATGAATGGTAAGCCGGAGATTTTTTCTGTCAGAAGAGTTGAAGATTGACATGAGCGGGCTCAAATCAATCTGGGGCCTAATGTTGAGGATATAGACCTTAGAGTCACCCGCCAGGAGGGGCCGGGTTACTCGTATGGTCATTGCCAGAAGCCCGGAGCCAAGCTTGAAGACGATGGGCCAGAGATGGGCTAAGACCCGGATATGGCTTAAGGCCCGTAGTTACAATCATTATTATGGTACAACTTGTAGTGTAAGGCAAGTATAGTTGAGAGTCCGAGCCGGACACTCTTATGAGCCGGCCGGGACTCTAAGGGCTGCTGGGCGTCAGCCTCCCTATATAAAGGGACGACCCGGCAGCGGTTTAGGGGCGACAACAACCTCATCGAGAGCCGGGCATAGCAGTTTAGCTCCCTGGTGATCGTAACCCTAATCAATACCACCTCAAACTGGACGTAGGCTTTTACCTTCACCGTAAGGGGCTGAACCAGTATAAACCCTCGTGTTCCTTGTCCCGCATTAACCCCTTCAAGCTTCCTAGTTATGATGGCTCCACGACTAAGTCCTAGCTCGAGGACATCTGCCGTGACAATTCCACGACAGGTGACAAAGGTTAGAGGTTCATGGCAATTTGGGAGGCTTGAAGAGCGAGTGATAGGTAGCGCAGCAAAGCGATAGAACGAAGTAGCTAGCATAGCAATGATAGTAATGAGATCCAAGGTGACGGTCATCTTGCCTGAAATCCCGCTAGGAAGAAGAACGAGTCCATGAAGAAGATGAAGCCACGAAGACGAACCAAGCGTAGACGAACGAATCCTCACGATCGCAACGAAACGGGAACTATCGAGAAGAAGCACAAAACATGGTAAACACACCACACATGAACAAGGCATGATGCTCAAACAAGTATGATGCATGACAAGGCTATATGAAGCTACTCATGGCAAGAGATCATGCATACAAGAACAACACATCAAAGCAAGTTTAAATGAGGCCGGAAGCAACATATAACAAATCTGGTAAGTCCTCATATGCAAATTTCGAAATTGGTCCAGATCTGAATAAACCTTATGTTCAAGCTGTTAAACAGCAAGTTAAGATGCACCAAAACCATCTACATGAAATTCTAGTCAAATTACATATAAAGTTCATTAGATTCGGAGCTACGGCCTAGAAGATATTAGCAAAACAAGATAAGCATGGCATTAATGCAAAATGCATTCAAACATCAAACAAACACACTCAAGGTATGGATGCAACATCATAACATGAAACTACATGCAAAACTAAGCAAGTTTCATATAGAGCATGCTCAAAACGGAGCCACGGTGCAACACATACACTCCAAACAAGATATAGCAACAATCTGTCCATAAGAGCAACTAGGCATCTTGCAAGCATCAAAACAACATGCTACAGCACCCTAACATGATAACAAAAGACATGTGCATGATGTGAAGGTAAAGCATTACTAACATGAACACTGAGCTATCTGCAGAAATCAATAGAACATGCTCAAAAGGACATGGCAAGATTGCAAATAATAACAGATTCACAAACTTGGAAGAATTCCAGGACATGGCAGAAATAATATCAGGTTGCAAAGTTTAGAGCTATCAAACAACATCCTACAGGAACCTATCATAGCAAACAAAGTCATGGCATGAATCTACTAATTTCCTAGAACAAAAGTCTCTTAATGATCACGAGCCAAAAAGGCACACAAGATATGATGACACCCTTGTAAACATAGCAAGTAATATGACATATTCAGACTTAGTGAAAATAACAGGACATGGCAGAAACAACGATAAGTAGGCATGTTGGTGAGCTTGAACCACTCACCAAAGAGCAATACATTGCATGACAAGGTAACCAGCAGTAAGATTGCACAAATATGAAGCAAAGAATGGCAATATCATAGTCATAGGGTGCATGGATCACTAGTAACAACCATGGCAAAATTGATTAACATGTAAACAATCTGCCAGGGACATTTTATAGCAAAAGGAGAGCAATATTAAGACATGCTAGAGCACTCCATAATTGCAAACATGGGCATGGATGGATATAGCATAACATGTATAACAAAACATCCTTAGTGAACATCTCCAGATTACGCATAGAACTCATGGTGGCAGCAGGTTTACATGGCATCACAAAGTTACAGCTACAGACTTTGCATGCTTGTGCTAGTCACCACATAGATCACAAAAATACAAGATAAGTACCACTGTAAAGATGGCATGATGTAGAGCTCACGCTCATAGGATGCACACACAAAATGCAATGAAAAAGACAAATCATCAAGTTCTGATAACAGGCAGCAGTTAACATCATATAGTACTCTTGAAACGATGATGAGAGCACCAAAATGGTCTCAAACAAGCATGGAACAATGGAACAAAATGAAGAAAATCTCACAATTAACATTTCGATATATTATATGCATGAATCGGAGCAACAAGCACGAAGTTATGGCATGATGAACAGGGCAACATAATGCAACAATTTCGGGACTTGGCAGAAATTTACCAGTCCGAAAATCTGGACGGGACGAAGCGGGACGGGGAGATCCGTGCGTGGGTGCGCCTGTTTGGTTCGGGGAACGGGTGGATCTCATCCACCCCGGCTCCGGCGACGGCGGGGCGGCTCCGGTGAGGGGCTCCAGCGAGGAGGAGGCCGGTGGGGGCCCGGGACGGCGCCGGGGAGGTCGGGGACGCTGGTGCAGGCGGCGGCGCGGCGCAGCTGGTGGCGCGA